>NW_024962267.1:18849556-18984328 GCF_019238085.1 Lagopus leucura | reverse complement strand
CAGCAGGGATACCTGCTACGCTGAGCCTGAAGCGCTGCATTTGAAAAATAAAGGATCTATGGCATTGTCCCAAAGGCATGGGACAGCTATCAGAAAGCATCATCCACGTGCAAGTGGTGTCAGCGTGCCCCAAAGCTTGGCTGTACCTGTTAGCCAAACCCTGGCAGGGTATGTTTAAAAGGAGCATACTGTGGGTGAAACAACAGCGTGGCAATGTTAAACCTATAATAGCTGCCTGCTAATTGCCACATGTAAAAGTGCAGTGCTTGAATGGATGAAAAGCACCCTGCATATGCAGATTGGAGTTGCTGTGTATTCTTGGGAACTGTGGGAGGCTTTAGTGCAGTTTCTTCTTACGGGCTTTCTTAGTACGAGATAAAGTGAGGTGATTAGCTGTGTGGGAAAGCTAGCTTTAACTGTGGGTCTTGGTTAAACCCTGTGCACTTGTAGGAATAGAAATCAACGCTTTGAAGGTATTAAGTTGGCTTCTGCAGTTGTTCTTCACAGTCAAGAAAGTGAACCTGAGCCGGTTCCGGAGGCAGTGATGGAAAGGAGCATGCTTTGCACCCAGCACTGGGCTCTGGGTTCATCTGAGGTGGCTCAGAGCCACGGATGGCAGAGATCCATGGGTATATGTCCAGAAGTACGAGGGTTGCCTGCCCTGCCACCTTCTGACTAGCAGAAGGGATGGAGTCCAAGCACTGTCCCCTTCCCCCAGGTGCCATTCATGTAGCAGAGGGCTGGGACTCGCAGTCATTCAGTCAGTACTCGTCTGACAGTAGGACAGCTGGCAGTTCTGAACTGCATTGTCACTATCTGCTACAGATACAAAGCTCAAAGGGTGCTCAGCAGAGGAGGGGGGAGAATGAAGCTGCAATTTCCTTCTGAATTTGGGTTCCAGCTAGGTAACTTTTGAACAAGGAGGGGGGTCTCTTGCAAAAAAACAAAACCTGCAGAAATCCTGCAGTTCTGGCAGTACGTGTTAAAATGCTCTGAAAATCTCTTGCACAAGTTGATGCTGTCCTGCACACAGCTGAAAGATAGGTAGCATTGATGATATTTGTTTCACCAGCTAAGGAGGACTTGGTCCTTAACAGAAGCACGCATTGTCTGTAGTTAGTGCTTTTTTTTTCTCCCCCCGTAATGGTAGATGCACCGCTGCCATCCCAGGTGAGTATTTGGGCAGTGGAAATAGGAGTGATAGGAAAGCAGGAGGCCCTGCCCTCCAGCTGGATTGCTCTCTTGCCCAGCTGTCTGTGGAGCAGATGTCCATGCATGTCCCAGAAGCCAGCAGGTAGGCACATGGGAGTGTTGTATTTTAGCAAGCTGTGTTGAAGGAAGCCTGGAGTGTAACCTCTGCTTTCATCTTACCCGACTTAACAGGATTTGAGTATGTTTCTTTGTATTCATGTTTTGCTGTATATTCTGCATAAATGAGTTTTTTCCCCCTCTAGGCTGGCTTGTTGTTGTGTTGCTGTTCATTCATTCACGCTAGCTTTTGTTTCCTTGTTTCTTTCCTTTCCCTTTTCCCCCTTAGATCTATCAAGTTCAGAAGGTAGGGCTTGCTTGTTCATTCTTGTTTGCGTGTGTGTGTTCTCTCACGAGTCCTGTCTGCACCTCAGAAAAACTTCTTAAGAATGGAAGATGCACGGCAGGCTTTGTTTCCATGCCTTCATGTTTCCTTTCCTCCCATAGCCTTGTGGAGTGGATAATAAAGGGGAGAGGGGCAAGGTGACCTGTGTGGCTAGGCACTTAGTATCATCTTTTCCACTGACTGTTTGACAAGGAATAAGCAGTAAGGAGAAGAAGAGTTTTGCAAAGCAGCCATCCCATGAGTTTGGAAGCTCGGAGCATGGCTGAGAGCCACGCAGTCGCTTGGCTGTTGAAGGCCAGGTGCATCGTTGCACATACTTCAGGCTGTGCAAGCACCTAATGGGTGCCAGCAGGAATGACTTTTGGATGACTTTGCATGCAGAAAGTCACTGAAGTAAATCAGGGACACTGTGTTTGTGTTTGCAGTTGTTGGGTAAATGAACTGTATGGCCTTTCTTCCAGTGTACCAAAAAATTTCAAACACTTCTATGTTGTTTAATGCTCTGTCCACTCAGTTCAAAGTCATGATCTCTCCCCAGTTTCCATTTCTCACAGTTCTCATGATAATAAGAGCTGTAATGGAGATCACCTGCTACGTAACAAAAGTTTGGGGTTTTCTTTTGCTGTTGTGTGGTTGCAGCACATGAATTGTGCAGTACATAGAGAATAGCTCTAAAGAAATTTCACAGGGGGAGAGAAAGCATGGATTTCTTGAAGCCTGCTCATTTTCCGCTATACTGAATGGTTGTTATCCTGTTTTTTTTGTATTGCTTGCTGAGTGAGAAATGTGTCCCAAAACCACAGCCTGCTTGTGTTGCTCCTGGGCCCTCACTGCATGTTTCCTGGCTCTGTAGCAGTGTGTGTGCTTCTGGAAATGCTGCTCTCTTGTCCATGTACGAAGGCAACTACTGAAATCATGCTCTCATGCTTAATCCTGACTTGGTTAATTTGATGACAAACCCATCTTACTCTTGTATTTATTTCTGGAGTTGCCCACGTACTGGGTGAATCAAATTAATGCCTTCCTGTGGGTCAACAGGCTATCAATGTATCAATCTCCTGTATGGGAGCTAATTTAATCTGCTGCTACTTTTGCAGCCCCACGGGAGACAAAGAAGCTGTTTACTCTTGGTGTCGTGACGTGGATGAGGAGATAAGTGGGTTAGCTTCGTGGCATCCCTTAGTGAGTTTGCAAGTCGAGCAGTTTTACTGGCACTTAGTGAGCAAATCTGATCCGGAATTCTCTCTCAATGGTATTAATGTCATTAATTATTGAATTTTAATATCAATTTTCAGGGTAGAAGAGAACTTGAGTCTGGAAGAGGTATCCAGCTGAACGATGAAGGTGTTATTTCACCTTCCACTCCCAGCAGATCCCTTATGGCAGAACAGTTGACGTAAAGGGTTGGGAAGCATCTGGAGCAAAATAGCTGAAACTTCAGATGCTATTGGCTCAGTCCAGCGTGTGAGATGTGTTGTTTAGGTTCAAATAGAAGTGGTCTCTAGGCTATTGCTTTCATTGATGGTTCTCTTTAGGGGATGTGAAACATAGCTTTGTCACTTCACACGGGTGGAGAAAGAGACAGCCATACAAGTCTTTCAAGGAGTGCTTCCTCATCTCCGTTATGCAGAACTGAATTCGGAAGCCTGTGTCAGGAAGTGGAGAGCCAAGGGCAGGCAGTACGAAATATCAGTGTACTTGTGGGCCCTTCCTACGTGTGAGAAAGGACCCTCTGTCTTTATATGGAGGTTTTCAGGATGCTTTCTTTCCCCTTGAATGTGTGTAGGCTTTTTGTGTTTTTGTTTTAATTGAATCAATTTGTAGCGTCAGAAAACCTTGCTCATTTTTTCTTTGGGAAAGAAGGAGCCTCTAATAAGGCTTTACCTGATCTGATTTGCCACAAAGCATAATCTGTAGGGTCTGCTCTCAGACAGAACCCTGACCAGCTGGAATTCGTATAGCTTTAAGAGCTGGGCTCGCTTTCAGGATGTGATTTACATAAACCTTAATTTTACAACATGCTGTCATACGTATTTTACTTCTGCCTGGAAACAGCTGATCCAAGCACATATGAGGAAGTATGCAATGCTTGGAAAAACAGTAGTTATTATAACACTCTCTCATTCATGTAGTTTAAGGGAGAAGTTTCACTCAAGTGCAGCTTGGCTAGGCATTGCAGTGAGATCCTGGATGTATTTGTGCACACGCTGAGATGCTTTGCAGGATCAAGAGGGGAAGGCATAGAGAAGTGGTTAAGTATCTTAACTGTTGTCTCTTCTCCTTTTT
This sequence comes from Lagopus leucura, assembly GCF_019238085.1. Classification (NCBI taxonomy): domain Eukaryota; kingdom Metazoa; phylum Chordata; class Aves; order Galliformes; family Phasianidae; genus Lagopus; species Lagopus leucura. The sequence continues at coordinate 18,980,448 of NW_024962267.1, read as the reverse complement.
CCAGATAAATGTGTGTGTGCTGTTAAAACCTGCAGTGCAGTGGGTTTATTTCACATTTTCCAAATTTCTGGCCTCAATACTTACTTTCTAGAATTCTTTTTCTGAAGAATTTCAGCTTAGAACTGGCAGCATTCAGAAGTCTTTGCACAGTTTGGGTTTTCCCTGATGTCCTCATGCAGCAGCCCTGTGCGTATTTCACTTTGTAATGGGCTGTCTTCTCTTCAGAGCTATTGAGGTGAAAATAAAGGTGGCCTGAAGGTGAAAATAATAGTGTTGAAAGGAAACTCTGAAGTGGGAATAAACTGATGCTGTATCAGAGAGCTCAGGTGTTTCTTCTGGTTTGTTACTAAGTAGAGAGTGGGGTTTTGGAGTGCAAGTCAAGATACATTAATACCATGGAGTGGCTGCAAAATGCTGAGCTCTGTGAGGAAGAAGATTGCAAATTTTGCTCATCAGTTAATGTTTTACCTGCTCCTGCTCTGCTTCCTCCAGCCTCTGGAAAGCAGGCAAGTGTAGGCACTTTTTCCCCCCCACAAATACACAAACCTCAAAATACATAACCTAAATTGTTCTAAAATACATCTAATACTTCCTTGAGCAGGATTTCCATTTGCCCATTACTGTGCTTAGGCCTGGTGGTTTTCCTCACACTGCAGTGTTACGATTGCCGTTATAAATGTGAGCTTCCTGAGATTAGATTCTAAATGTGTGTTTGGGAAGGATGGAAAATCCTGTTGAACTTGTTGATCTTCAGCAATTTGCTGTCTGCTGGGAATGCAAGGTCAGTGGGAAGTGCAAAAGTTACATCAAGAGCATATGACCTGCACGTGAGTTCAGGTAGGACAGCCTGCTAGGGAAACGTCTGCTATGGTACTAAAACAGAGACCTTTCCAACCTTGCTGCTGTGGTATAAAGGATCCTAAGGCTCTGTTCTGCCATCCGTGCCAAGATGATCAAAACACAGGCAAAAATGAGATCTGTGGATGAAGAAAACAATAGGAATACACAGATTATTTGCATTTTATTCAACTTGTCTTCCCAGTTTGACAGATCTGTGCAGCGAACACAGTTTGACAGCATTTTTCATCCTGGAAGTGTTCTGTGTTCAGGTCGCTTATAATGAGCCTTGACTTAAATGGGTCAGAAATTCAAGACTCATTACGCTCTTTGCTCCTTTCCCTGTGGTGCTGGTTGGTTTTCTTTGACACTGCTGAGCAATAAGGAGCTGTGTAGGGGTCAGACTGTCCTGCTAAATGCTCCTGTCCCTGTGCTGGGAAGTTTTTCTGGGCATCTGCTGCATCAGACATGGCACCCAATGGATGCTGTCACTGGCATGGCCATGAAATCCGCATGTGTGAATCTGTGTGCACTGGCAATGCATGACTGAGTGTTCAGTGTTTGCCTTTCTCATCTAAATTCAGTTTTTCCCTTCTCTGTCTGTAGAAGTATTATGGTCTGGATACTAAATGGGGCGACATCGAGCAATGGATGGTAGGCCTTGATCAACATAGTTAATCAGCTTTTATGTGTTGAAGTTTTGTGCAGTTGGTAGAATTTGAGACATATTTCCATACACTGGAAATACGCTTTTAGCACTCAGGTTCTTGCAATCCACATCAGCATCTGAAACGAAGATTGAATGTGGTATGGGTTTGGTTAGAGCCATCTCTTTTTGCAGACCTCTATATCCGTCCTATTACTTGAAGATTGGATGAGCTTGTAGACCCAATAGAGCCACTAATGCAAGGAATACACACACACACACACACACACACACATATATATATACACACTCTATTTCTTGTGGATTTTGCTACAATTTGAACTTCTTCAAAGCTGTATTCAGGTAAATGCTGGGCAAGTTTTATCTGTGCTTCTGCTGTTAGTTTTGACCATTCCAGACACAGTAGTAGTGGTACTGTGGCAGTGCTCACCTTTTCTGGTCTTGGATTTCATTAGTTGCTAAGCTGCTAGAGTTGGCTTAGCAACTTAGACACAGATGTGGCCGTTAGCAGCATCAGTCTGTTTTAACAGCCATAACATGAGATGAAAGGACTGCTGAAGGGCTGGAGGACATTTCCTTCACGTGTCTGTCTGGCATAAGTTCGTGACATCGCTTAGCAGTGATGCCAGATGAAAACTACTGTTCCTTGCCCTTGTGGCCTTTCTCTGCAATTCAAGGAGTGCATGCTGTAAGAGGCACAGTGGAACAGCTGACTTCCAGCCTGGAAGGTAACTTTTCCTTGATAATTAGCTAGCATAAATATTGGCTTGCTGCATCCCTGCTTAAAACCTGCTGTCCCAGGGAGCAGCCAGCCACTCCAGATGCTCCAATCAGACAGATGAGCCATTTAGTCTCTCCACATAGAATCATAGAATGACCTGGGTTGAAAAGGACCACAATGATCATCTGGTTCCAACCCCCTGCTGTGTGCAGGGTTGCCAACCTGCAGCCCAGGCTGCCCAGAGCCACATCCAGCCTGGCCTTGAACGCCTCCAGGGATGGGGCATCCACAGCCTCCTTGGGCAACCTCCTTTCTGAGTGGAAAAACTTCCTCCTACTATCCAACCCAAACCTCCCCTGTGTCAGTTTAAGGCCATTTCTCTTTGTCCTATCACTATCCACCTTCATAAACAGTCATTTCCCTCCTGTCTGTATGCTCCCTTCAAGTATTGGAAGGCTGTATGGTGAACTTAGCTCTATGTTACGAGTAATTCCCTTGCTTAGAAATCAGCTCACCACTGAAAACCATTAATTCCAATGTTGAAACTACTTTTTTTCCCCTGTTTTTGCCACTTTCTCCAAATTCCACATCAAATCAGTTGACTGAACTGTAACACGTGCCACAGTGTTTGCACAGCCTCTGTCCCTCAGAAGTAGCAATGCTTTTGTAATGTGAAGGGGAAGAAAGCTGGGGTCAAAGAAAGGGGTTTTCTGATTTGACAACACGTTACCTCCCGTTATTTGGATTAACCTTCCTGACTCCAAAACGCTCTGAAGTTTCCTTGTTTCTTTCTGAATGCACTCTGCTGATGGACCTGTCCTTTCAACGCTTCACTCTTTGTTTTTCTCTGCTGCCTCGCTAGGAAGACAGTGAGCGCTATTCGCGTAGAGCCCGAAGAAATGCCTCGGTTAGTATTTGTGCTTTTGCTTTTCCTTTGTAGCTAGGCATTGCTCCTTCATTAAATAGATGGGAGTAAAGCAGTTTCTTTTCAAAAGGAGAAAAAAACCCACAATGTTCCCCTCCCTCCCCCCCCAACTGAATGAAGCCCCAAACCCACATCCTGGCTTCTCTGCCCCCTCTCTCCAGTTATTCTGAAGAGCTCTTGAGAATGTGCTAAATAAAGGGGTGGGGTGGAGGATGGGGAAATGACCTGCCTGGAGTGTATAACATTTTTACATTCAACCATGGGCTGTGATCATAAAGCTGGGAGTAGCTGAGCAAGCTTGTAATTTGTCCTGTAGTAAAATGCTGATTGTTTCTTGGGCAGGATACGACTTAATTTACTTTTTGCTTGGAATTTAATGCCATTCTTTTTAATTCTTCAAGTTTTATTTCCTTTCTTTCCTTCTGTCCCATCAAAGCTCACCCGTGTTTACATCATTGCCTGTTATTTACGTTCATTTCATTGTTTTCTTGTCTTTGTACTTTCTTTTGATAGGCTTCGGATGAAGATGAGCGCATGTCAGTGGGTAGCCGTGGAAGCCTGAGGGTTGGTAAATTGTACAAATTAAGTGTGCATGTGTGTGTACTGAAGCTGCTGTCCTCCTGTACCACAGAATCATTGTTCTGCACCTTTTCTAAGTTCTCTGCAAACACCTTCCTTCCAAGGTCGTGCTGTTTTCTGTGCTCGAGGCGTGTGTTTTTGCACTGCTACATTTGGGCCAGTAATTCCTTCAAGCCAAGGAACTGTCTGATTTCTATTCTCTGTTGAGAAACGTGAGCAAAGCATTGATGCATACCCTTCTGGTTAATGCTGCTCACTGCTTTGTCACAGGAAGAACTTAGCCAAAACTTCAGCCTGTGCAGCCATTTGTGCCTTGTAAGCTCCGTTACTTGATTGTCAACATGGAGAATTTGGGTAATAAAGTGCCACACGGAGTTCTGGGGAGGGATTAGTAGGGCACCCGGTGCACAGTGCACCACTGCTAATCTGTAGAAAAGCCTACAACACTTGTTCTCCAACTGTCAGTGCAGTGGTTGTCCATATAATACATGTGTACAAATCTTAGGGTAAACACAATCAGCCCTTGTAATTGTGGGGCTAGTTAAGCAGTTTAGCACTTAGCAGCTAATGCTGCTGTCTCAGTGTGTGTTGATGGTCTTTTGAAGATGGTCAGAGCCCACTGCTTCTGGGATCTGTGCGAAGCATTCAGCTGGCAACACAACAGGAACAGCAGCAGGGCAATGCAGGGAGCACCCAGCAGTTCTGAACGCAAATCAGCTGCTGTTTGTTTTGGAGTCAACTGTGCCTAAAACAGATGTGTTTGAGAATAACTCCATCTTCCGCTGATGCTGTTCCCAATTTATCACTGGTACGAGTTAGATGATTTAGGCTGGACAGTCAGTTTTGTTTTTATAGATCAAGCAAGACCAGTATTATTCTCAGCAAGGTCTGCATTTCTTATCATTGTGTTCATTTGGAAGGCTTCTTCCTGGAAATCTGCTATTGATTCCTTTGATGCATTTTTATAATACGTACCTGATTTGTTTTTATATACTTAAACAGGAGCCTTGCATTCTGTTCCCCACAGTCCCTGGAGAAGCTTTCCTGACACGTTCTCCTGGAGCAGTCCTTCACTGGGCTGTCTGATCACCACTGCTCTTCTGCCAAAGAGGGATCTCCCCTGCTGTAGGGGATGGCCCATAAATACCCAGTACTTCTGCAGAGAGTGTCCTTTTCTGACAGGACGATCTGGTTGAAGCTTTACATCCTGCTATTTCCAATGATGTTGCACAGATTCCCCGCTGCCCCCATAAAGTAGCATTGTGCAAGGCATCTGACAATTGGGGCGTGCAGAGGAAGGGCTTTGACAGAGCCTGGTATATCTGAAGGCTTCCTTTCCTCATCCAGTGCCACTGGGATTGGAGGAGAAAGGAAGAAATAAACCTGCACGTTCATTTAGCCTGGTTGGAGAGTTACCCTTATGCTTCACGTAGGGTTTTGTGATGAGAGCACACACTGATTGTTTTCCTAGCGTGGGTATGCAGCAGCTTGTTTGAAGTGTGACCACATCTGGTTGTGAAAGTTTGGCTCCTGCTGTGCCCGTGTAAAGCAAAGAAATAACTGAGCGACGACCAATTGAAAGTCACCTTTAGGGACATCTGAGCTGCTTTAGCATGAAGGAAGCGCTGTCTGTGTCCATGCAGGGTTCATAAAACTCAACAGTGACTGCTCTTCGTTTTTGGATATGTAAATACTTTCTCCTTACTATTTCCATTGTGATTGCCGTTCAAGACTTTCCCTTTCTGATAGCTGATGTTGTGTTTTTGGCACTCCGGGTCCCTGTGGGGCTGGTTGCAGTAGGAATTACTCTTTGAAGCAGCCATTCTTTTCCAGCCCTCAACGTGGGCTGCACCAGAGGTGTTGGTTAGAGCACAACAGCCAAGCGCTTGAAGCTCTGCAGCTGGGCTGTGCTGCAGCCAATAGCCTATGAGTTATAATGCTGTCCCCAGTGCATCTGTGCCTCCTGCAGGGAGACTGTGGGCTGCAGAGGTTGGACATCTTTAGCAGCTTTTCCGTGGCTCATCCTGAAGCCATCAATAATATCCTGCCTTTCTCGTTTCTTTCCCATGCGGTTTTTCTTAAGGAGGCTCGGTAGCACCAACAGTGTTTGAGATGCTGGTTTCCTTCAGTCTTTACTGCAGGCGCCTTTGTTCCCCCACTTCTCAGCTGGCTGTCATCCGAGACTCCAGCACGTAAGGCTGCTGCTATTAGTCACTCAGGACACAATTTGGGCACGTTTCCTTGCTTTGTCTACTCAACAAAGTTCCCAGCTTCTGGCTTTGTGCATCACCAGGATTATTTCTGTAGGATTTTCATCTTGTAGGGGATGAAGGAGATTGATTGCCATCATTTGCTTCACTCTTTTCTGTTGTTCTGATTTCTGTTCTTTTGACAGTCTCATGTGGAGTTTGCCAGCGCCTACCCAGTGGTGAGAATAGCCTGAAAGTTACATTGTGTGTTTAAAAACTAAGTGTGGGAGGAAAAAAAACTAACATCAAGTGTGATAGCTCATCTAAGGTGAGGGATGAGCAATAATACAACTCATCACAGGATGTTCATTGACTGCATTGAGGTAGATCTGCATCTCAGGGGCACGGGAAGGACCTAGTAGGGGAAATGAATGCTGAGACTTGAAACTCGGTGTTTAAATCTCCTCACACTGTTAGCTGTGCTGTTTTGTGCCAGTGCTGTGCCAAATGGGAGGTCGGTCTGTTGCTGCTGGGGAGAGCAGTTTTACAGACTAGCTTGTTTTTTTTTTTTCCCCACTCTTCTTCCTTCCCTGCCCTATTTCAGATTAGGAATGCAGTGAATCTATTTGAGTGACCTATATACAGAAATAGTCCAAACACATTTGGATTTTGCATGGATGTATTGATGTAGTAAGTATAGACAGCTGGTAGCTCAGTAAATTGACTTAATCCAGCAAGCATGAATAATTTTAACTGTAGCTACTAAATTTAACAATACTATCATCACTTCTAACCATATTCTCTAATAACTGGCCATTTGACTTTGAGATCTGATTTTTTTTCATGTGTGCTTACTGAGCCATGTTCTGTAGAGCTGGAGAGATGCTGAACTGATGGATTTGCTCGATGCTGTGCATGCCTGGCTGTGGTGTGTGCACGTAAATGCACTGATCTTTTCACCCTGCATTCTTAATCTCACTGCAGGCTGGATTAGAAAATGAGAGGACCAAATGGAAGAACTACTCCAAAGCAGTATGTATCTGTCTGGCTGAGGCTTTTGTATACAAAAATGCTGTGATGAGACTAGAGAAGCAAGTACGCTGGCTGTAAGGTCTCCAGCCCAGTATCAAGGATACGGTGTAACTCACAATTTGCCTCCACAGGAATGCCTAGAATTGCTTTATCTGTAAAGTGTAGCATGATCCAAAGGTCTGTGTCAGTGTTGTACATAGAGAGCCTTCTGAAACACTCAAAATCTAGCTCAGGCTTTAATATTACACATATAAAAAAGGTAAAGTTGATGGTAAGTATGTGTAGTAAAGACTGAATCTTTTCAGCTGAAAGAAGCAGTATTTTTTTCATGCATGAAAGTAGTAGCTTAGCAACTTCATTTACAGCTTCATTTGAATACCTAACAATTGGGTAAGGCTTCAGGAGCATAGCATTTGCAAATTAGATGTACATTAGCTAGGGGTGCTGAAGCTTTTGGCTAGAAATAATATTCAGGAGGCTGATGGAGCTTGCTCCCATCCCACATTGTCTGATTGTTGGTAGCACAACTCTTGGAGTTACTTTCAGATAGGGATGTTAGTTATCCAGCACAACACATGGCACGCTGTGAATGGCAGTGCTTCCAGCCAGGTACTGGGCATGCTGAGCTGGTGAAACACCAGGAGAACTCAGTTGCCTGGGTTTTGGAAGGAAATCAATCTAATGACGTGCTTCCCTTTAATGCAGTGACATTCTGACGTTTCTTTACTGTAACTTGGTAAACATTAGTGTTTCTCAGGAAACCTGAAGGCAATTGACTTTGCCTGGAATTGCCCTAGGAGGACCTGCATTGCAAAGCTAGCTCTACATGGAAGATAAAGAGCAGCACTCAGGATGTCAGCTGAAATCTCAAGGGGAGAGATTCAAGGAACTGAGAGAGAAAAGGATGAGTTCATAGCTCTCTCCAGTATGCCATCCTGTTTGTTTCAGTTTTCATAAAGGTTTTGATCAGATGCTTAGCACAAAACAAAGGTCAGCAAGATCTGATGAAACTCATCCTGCAGAGCTTTGACTGGAGCATTTGCCTTTGGAAGTGTGAGCTGGAGAGTAGGGAACAGTGGTCATAAGTGGTCATAGTGGCAAAGGAAATGACCACATCTGTAATGCTTCAGTTTGAAATCTAAAGGGTAAGAGGGCAAATGAAAATAATTGTATTGAGAAGTGCCTCATTAACAGCAGTAGATAACCTGGATTTGTGAAAAATGAATCATGGCAATTCAACGTAATTTCCCAAAGCAAGGTAATTATTAAAGAGCATAGAGGAGAAGCATTAGATGAAACTCTGTGACTCCAAGGATGTTGTGCTTCTGCTTAACACTCCCGAGTGAAAGCTTTGCCAAGATCAAGTTCTTTTAAAAGAGATGCAGTTAGCTGGAAAATAGCTTTTGAAAAACCTAGCAGCTGGAAAGGATCTCATCTGGGCTCTTCCCATCTAAGACAGCATTGTCTGCTTATCTATAGAAGTCTGTAGCACCTGGTTATCTGCATATAGAGAGCAAGGATGTGTCCTGGAGGTTGGAATAATAGGTAGATTAGTTTAATGTTGTTCTTTTCCTTTAACTGTATGGTATATGGTATCTCTTTGGCTTGAAAATGGGTTCAGAATGGGCTTAATGACTTCAACTGTCTCTGAATCTCTTATTCACTCTGAGCACGTTTGTGTTTTCTCCTCTTAGAGCAAGCTTACGTGCTGCAACAAGGCAGGGTGTTGAGCATGCAGAGTTAGAACCCACTGAAACCCCTTGCAGTCTTTGTGTTGCCTTGCCAAGCGTTGGCAGGTGGTGGATGGCCGCTGTCTGGGGTTCGTTTTGGTATAGGTGGGGAAAGCCAAAAAGAGATTTCATATATCATTCTTTGTCAGCTGAACAGAATTTCTTGGATATAAATTTAAGTTCTTAGCTATAATCTGCTGCTTTTTAAGGTGTTCAGCTGCCAGGAATGTAAGTAACTACTGTGATATATTTATTATACTCTCCCGTCCCTTGTGTTTCCTTTTCATCCTCTGTTCTCTTTACAAAGAGTTTGAAGAGTTACAGGTGTTACAGTGCTGTAACAATGGGGGAAGCAGAGGTTTTTCTTAACAACAAGAAGAAAAGGGTCAAAAAGGCAGGCAGGAGTATCCTTGACATTTTTTGGCTGGTTTGCAGATAGCGACGGACACAAAAGTGTTCACATCCTCACGTTTGAAACCCTGACCTAGTTCTGCACTTCTGTTCATGGTGAAGCTTTGAAAAGTTCTCTTTCTGCTTTTGCTTTTCATAAATGATGGCTGTCACACAAACTTGTCTGTTGGGACTGCATCAGTTTCTCTCCTTTTCTTTCCTTTTCTCCCCTTTCTTTCCATAACAGACCAATGGTTATGAGGAAGACGTGTATGGATCGTCCCAGAGTAGAAAATCTAGCAGGGTTAGTATACTGTAGTATGATTTATATTGCTCTAAAATCTGTTGCTGTATTTAAGGGGATTAAATCTAATTAGCGAATTCTTTTGTGTGGTGAAGCAGGTTTTTCCTGCCTTGCATGTTGCGGGTTTTGCAGTTTCTCAGATGTAGAGGTGCAGCAATAAGCTGTTTAAAGAAAAAATAAAACTAGGTCGTGAGTGAGAAAGGAAGTCTCTGCATTTGATACAAGTAGAACTTGGAAGCCGGAATTGCTTAACTTGTAATCAAAATTGGGTAAAAGTTGAACTGTAGCAAGAAATATCTTGATGGCAGGAAGGGTTTGCAGGTGCTGTCTGTGCAGGTGCTGCGTATCAGAGCTTGTTTTGCAGCCTGTGCAATGCACTCACATCGTGTGCAAGGCTGAGACTCCCTAGCCTGGCAGTACTCAGTGTGCATTTGCACATGGGCACTGCAATTGGCCTTTGGACTTTCCCAAAGCGTTTGCTGTTCATGTGAAGTTTGCTTCACAAAGCACTTGTTTGTTTTCTACATCACGTAGAGGTGAACAGCCAGTGAAAGTGTTACTGCTAAGCTGTGTGATATCACCATTGATGTACTGCATTGCTAGGAATGTTCATAGAAAAGCTTACTGGGATCTCCACCATATGGTTTTATGCATCTGGCCTATATGTTTTGGTAAGAGAAGATGAAATGCTGTTGCTTAAGCTGTTAAGAAACAGCATGTCCTGCTGCTGGCCCTCTTGCTGAACTGTTGGGAGTTCAAGAAGCCTTATGTAGTGCTTCTAATGGTGTTCTTGTTCTTCCGTGACACATTTCAGGTGCAGGAAGAGCAAAATGTGTGTAAGAAAGTCATCCAGGGAAAAACACTGCTTGGGTTCCATTGGAATGATTGAAAATCCTCTTGGTATGATAGGGATAGAAGAAAGACCTTTCACCTAAGTCTCTACCTCACAGATTGAAAGGATGAACTATTTTCACATGTCCTCTTACCTTGAATGCAGTTTCCTTAATGCAGTTACCTTTTTGTACCTGTGATCACCTGGACTTCTCAGTGTTCTTAACCAGTGCTCTTCCTAATGTACGTTTTATTTCCCACTTGAGGGAGTTTAAAGTCGTGTTATTGAGTTCTCAAGGGCTTTTTGTTTGCAATTAATGCAGGCTTCATACTACCCTGATCTGGGTCTTCACAACAGTGGCTATGCTTCCACGTCTCAGCCTTCTTCCCAAAATGGAAACTGGGTCTGTTGTCCACTGGTTTCGCCTGGCCTGTGCTTCTCATTCTGGCTTCGTTTGGATAATGTGACCTCTTGTATAAGAAATTAATCTGCACCAGTTGTCAGGAGTTGTAGCTCTTAGTGAAACTGCCACAACCAAAAAGAAAAATCCCAAAACCAAAGCAATGTTTTTGCTTTAAGATTGGAAAGAGTAATGGCAAGCCATTTTCACGTGGGCAGAAGTAGTTTTGGTTTGGTGCTCCTCCCTTTCCAATGGTTAATTTTCCTGCTTTTGGCCTAAACTGCTCTGCAAAAGTAAAGGAAACATCAAGTTCTTCAGGCAATTCTATTTGCCTGAAGTGATGCTAGAAGCAAAATTCCACAGCTTCCCAGTACCCTGAGAGGTTGCATTGTCCTCTGCATGCGGATGGGGCTGGGCAGCAGCATGCTGGTGCTCGAGCAGTGTTCTGAGCAGGACAAGGCAGTGTCACCGTGCTCCTGACAGCTGGGGGTGGCACCAGGCCTGTGAGCTGGAATTGCTGCTGGAGCATCACAGCAGTACGTGCCTGCTGCCCTGAGGTGTGCAGTTGATTACTAACAGTGCTCTGACTCAGGTAGTCATAACCTCGTCCTGAATAACTGGGGTTTCTCGGGGCTAAGTGGCAACACGCGAGAGGTGGAACACTTACCATGTATAGCTTAAAGTATTTGTCTTTGCACGTAGCTCTGGTTTTGGTTGAAGTGAGGAGAAACACCCTTTCTGGCTGCTGCACACAAATGTGTTGGGAGATAATAACAATAACCTAAAATTAAATTATGCTCTTGTGCTTCTCTATGCTTTGGTGTCCTCCCTTCCTGTAGGAAATGCATGTGTGCTTGGTGTTCTCACTCTTGAGAGATGAAATCTAATGCTTTTATGTATCAGACAACTAACATTCTTTATACTGGGTTTCCTTCTGTTATGGTGTAATAATCCTAACCTTTTACCTGTTGTGAATTCAGCTATAGGCATCCTTCTTTTGTTGTTGGTTTCATTTTCTATGCCAAAAAGTGTTGTGCTTGTCTTCCTCAGCCCTCCTTGCTGTACAGCGATGCCCTGCCAGCCAGAAGTTACAGGGTTTGTTGTACTAACACTCAAAACACAAATACTGAAGCCACTCGCTTCCAGCCATGCACATACTGTCTTTTACCTCTGTAGTTCTCATTGGCTCCATTTCTTTCACATCCTGGTTTCACCTGTCTGATCCATGTGAATGCACGTGTGCAATGCTGTTTGTACATCAGACTTGCTGATCCTTCCTCTTACACCCATTGGAATTTTACAGCTGCTGCTCGTGGAGTTGTGGAGCTTCTGTGGGCTTCCCTTTGGATGCAGGCATCTTTATTTTGGTGTACCCTTGAGATGAACAGGGGCAGGCTGGAGAGAGGCAACATCAATTCTTCCTTGCTAGCCAAATTCCATGGTTCTTGTTGAAACCTAAACTGTGGGTGATGCTCGTTTTAGTTCTCAACACTTCAAGGCAGAGTTGCTTCTGCTTCCTGAACTGGACACTCCCAGGGTGAACTGGAGCCCAGTCTGCATCTTCCTCCTTTTTTATTAGTTTGGAAAACCAGTTCATCATTGGGGTTCTTGTGGCATCGTGTGTTTTGTGAGCACCAGAAATGAAAATCAAACAGACATAAGAAACTTAAGAATTGATGTAGCCATTTTGGTCACGGGTAACATGAACAGTGGAATCGGTGATGGACTAACTGCTAGAAATGCACGGCTATGTGATGGGTATGGGGGAGTCATTCAGGTTTTGCACGTATGTGGTGGGGTTTCCCAGCCTGCTGACTTCAGGTTGTGTTAATTATTCACATGCATGCTGCTTGTGGTTGTTTGCAGGAGATGCTCTTCATTCCCCTGTGTCCTTGCACCGTGTGAATCTGCAGTGCTACAGAGTGAAAGCAGAAACTTAAATCTGCCAGGATTGTTCTGACTCTGTCTTTTACTTGTAGGCGTCTGTGTATGACGAGAGTGCTTACAGCGGGAGTCGTCGGTGTAGTGCCTCTAGTTCTCGTGCTGTAAGATGTTTTCTGCATTTCCCCCTTGTTGTGTCTCTGTCCTTCAGTAACTGTCTTTACCAGAACGCAGGCTTTTTGGGGCTGAGGAGTGTTCAGGACGGACTGTGACAGACTCACAGCCTGCTGCTGTAGCAAAGTGCAAGCGCTGATTCCGTGAGCCTGCACCAAATCCTAAATTCTGAGCTACGTGGTGTAGCAGTGCATCATCGCCTTGCTATGCAGGTAGCAGAGCCCAGCAGCAGGCGGTGTCACTGCTGCAGCAAGGGGAGCTCAGCTCTGCCCCTGTGCTTAGCTTCCAGCTCAGGTACCTTGGCAGAAAGTCCCTTCGCTCACGGAGACCTCATTTTTCTTCTGCAAACTGAGATTAATATAGATTAAAAAGGAATCTTGCTTCCCACCATTACTCTGTTAGCGTGCAGAGCGTGACGTGCACAAGCATAGCTGTTAATGTGTAAAAACTGCAATGTAGTTGGCTTGAAGGAGGAAACAGACTTTCAAGAATGCCCACTGTTAGGCATTAAAGGGCCCCCCGTTGCATAATGCTGCCCTGTGCATCTTACTGCTAGTGATCTTAAGCTTCAAATTACTTTTTGTTTCCCAATTACGCCTTGTTTGCATTTGGCTGTCTTGTGGAATGGTCTGCCTGCATTTCAGTGGATTTGTTGTTTGCGCTGCCCTAAGCTGGTTGCATCCTTTGTATGACAGGTCTTCCTTTGTAGGTAAACATCTCAGAGCACCATTTGACACAGTTCTGATTTGGGGAGAAGTAATTCCCAGTGGACAGCTTGAGAGCTGTTTACAAGCCCCACTGCTAATGGGCTGAAGATGAAATCAACTCTGGTGCTTGTTCCTCTTCATCTGTCCCCATCCAGCACCATGCTGCATGTCCTGTGCATCATAACCCCTCTGGTTTCATAGAATCCTAAAATGGCCTGAGTTGAAAAGGACCACGGTGCTCACCTAGTTTCAACCCCCTGCTATGTGCAGGGTCGCCAACCAGCAGACCAGGCTGCCCAGAGCCACATCCAGCCTGGTTTGTGTTGCACAGTGGTCTGTACAAGAGTGAGAGCTGAAGCATGCAACTTCAGCCTCACGTGGCACGGCTTTGTCACAGCTGTGGTGTTTCCAGTAGGCATTTCAGCATCACTGAAGCCCATAGCTCTGCTGTCAGAGGGTAATGCAGTGTGGATGGCTTTGTGGTCAGTAGTTATGCCTGTGTTGGACTGTATTCAGGGTTGTTTCCAACTACTCTGATAACATTTGTTAGTACTGTAAGCTTCATTTATGCTGTGCATGATGGAAGTCAACAAAACAGACCTCCAGTAGAGAAGGCCTGGGTGTCTCAGTAGCAGTTTTAGGGGACTCCTGTAGTGTCCAGGCAAACTAATGGAGAAACCTCCAAATACAAAAAGAGTAGATGCATATCAAAAGTACAATAATTCTTTAGATTTGATATCCCAGAACAGAGGACTGTGAAAGCAACTCTCAGAGGTCACACATCTCCTCAAGGTACTGGGGACTGAACTGGGGCTTGTTGCTGCCCTGAGCTGCCTGCTTCCTCTGCTCAGTGCCAGGCTTTGTGCAGATCTGATGCACTCACATGACCCTTTGGAAGGGCCACAGTGCCTGGAGGGGGTGCTGATAGGAGAAACAATATGTCTAGCAGATACCCAGGGACTTGGTTCACTTGTGTCTGTTCTGAATGTGTCTCACTCTCCCACATATGCTTATGTTCTACAAAACCTTGTTCTAATACAAGATTGAGTACAAAGCTGCTGCTTGGAAATTGCAACACACAGGGAATAGTTCTAAGATTAATATACAGGGTAAGTTCTGGGTCTGTTTCCCTGCTGCTTCAAACTTTCGTTTCCATTCTGTACTCCCACTGCATTATAAGCTCTGAAAACAAAGCAGGATACGTGCATTCTTTGCCCTTGTCAGCAGCAAGCCAGCCCTGTCTGCTCTGCATCACTGCTTTGGTATTTGCTTTTATGAAGGGCTAAAATACTTCCTTTGGCAGGAGGTGAGGGCTGCAGGTGCTGGAAAATCTGCAGCTCTCACTGCAGACTGAAGGTTCTTCAGTCTCTGAGATGGTCTTGATTTCCTGCTCGAATCACTGTGGAGCTGTCTGGTTATTGCTTTGGCCTGTGGAACATGGATTCATTTTATATGTGTGCAATGTTGGAAGAGCAAGAAGGCTTTCTGGAGAGCCCCGGAGCTCTCAAAGACAAGTAGGATTGAGCCTTTTGTGTAGAAATGGAGGGCTTTTTGATTGTGAATGGTGTCCTAAGGTATTTAAATACAAGTTACTGTTCTTGTTCTATCATACTCTGAATTGAATCAAAACTCTTTCCTTGGTAAACTTCAACTAGAATTACTGTTTGCCCTTTA
The DNA here is from genome assembly GCF_019238085.1 of Lagopus leucura. Taxonomy (NCBI): domain Eukaryota; kingdom Metazoa; phylum Chordata; class Aves; order Galliformes; family Phasianidae; genus Lagopus; species Lagopus leucura. Next base: position 18,965,406 of record NW_024962267.1, on the reverse strand, counting down.
TTTTTCCTTCAAATTAACACCTGAAGTGTCTGTTCTCTGACTTTAACTGCTCTTCCTTTGTCCAGCTGCATGTACCCATGTAACTGTAACTATGCAGTGCTTTAATTTCTACCTTGCTTCCTTTCCCACTCCTAATTCTTTTCTCTCCTCTCTGCTTGCTGCTCCTGGATTGCTCACGGCAGCCTTCAGAGTACAGCTGTTACCTTGGTTCGGGATCTCGGGCGTCCTCAAGAGCCAGCTCTGCTCGGGCCAGTCCAGTGGTGAGCTCCTCTGTTTTCCTGTTCTATTTCTCTGTCCTTCACGCTCTTCTCTGCACAAAGAGGTCGTTGTCCCTCATGAGACAGTTTTTGATTCTATTAATTGGGCCATCTAGGTGATACTAGAGACAAAGAAGGGATGAACCAGATGAGAAGTTACCAAAACAAAGGGAAAATAGAACTGGCATTCTTACAGGAACCTAGAGGGTTATTGTAAAGACACTAAATTGTATAGAGATTTAAGCACGTTGGCAAAGGATATTGAGGAAAAGATTGCACTGTTGATGGATAGTGCTGCATCTCCTGTGACTGTTGCAATCAGGAAACCCTACAGCTTATTGCAGCGTTCCAGTTTCTCTCCATTAGCAGTATAGTGGTGTTGCTGCAGGGCTATCTAGAAATTGGAGTTGAACATACTTGTAGACTGCCAGACGAGCAGAGTCTCTAGCATCATGAAGTGCTGGAGGTAATGTGTGTACTTAGCTTGGACAGCATTGTGAACTCCTGGGCGGTGGTGGCCAGGCAAGGCATAAACACTAAAGGCTGTGCAACTCCTGTGACTGTAGTTGGCCCAGACATCTACTTTTTCCCCTGCTTCTTACTGATAGAAAGTAGCTATCTCCTATTTTCAGTGGCACGTTGCTGTTTTCTCCTGTTCCATCTAGTTGTCCCCACCTCTGAATACTTTGTTGTTCGTTTCAGAGCAAGGCCTGATATTGTGGTGACAGCTTTCCTTTTACAGGAAATGTGCAGCTTACAGTAAGCTCATCTGTAACCAGTCAGTCTTCACAGAGTGTGTTTGGAAGTGTGGCACTGCATTTTGGCGCTCCTCTTAGTGAAGCAGTAATGTGGTGATGCAGGACCTGTTACGGATTGCCTATCACATCCTCAAGATGCAGAGAGATCAGGATGGTGGTATGAATTAACACACGTAGCATGCCTCTCTAGTCATAACAGATTGCCTTGGTGGCTTTTAAAGGGGGATATCTGGATACTCAAGCTAGCAAAGCAAGAAGCGAGGTAGGCTGTACCATGGAAATCTGGAGTGGTGTTTTTCAGTAACACAGACTGCCTGCAGTGATGAATGGCATCATATCTGGTGTCTTCCATCACACAGTTCCCCCCAGGCACAGCCTGCAGTTTGGAAATGCACTTTTGGCACTTTGTTCCACAGCTGGAACTGCACAGAGTGCCTGCAGCGTAGCGGGGATGGGTGCCTGAGCTCTGCCCACATGTTTATGCTGCTTACCTTCAGCAGGGAGTGGGCAAAGGCTTCAGGTCATCGAGCAAACCCTGTCTTTCCATCTGAGAAAGGTGCTGAATAAAGTTTGTGAATAGAGGCCTTAAAACTGGATTTTAATTTTTCACAAGGCAAAAAAAAAATAATTAGTACAGCTAGGGATGCCATTACAGCCCTTGAAGTGTAAGAATTGGTTGTCCCTATGTTGACATTAGCTTCCATTATGTGTGGGTTTTTTTGCACACGTTCTGAGTCGTTAGTGCAAGTTGCTCTTAGTAATAACAAAACACAGTTTGTCCCTCCTGGGACTGGTAGGGGATTTTTCTTATTTTAATTCTCTGCTCAGAGTTCGGACTGTTTGCATGCAAGTGGGTGGAGGTGGTTTGTTGTGTCAGCCCAGAAATTGGAGAGATGCCACACTGAATTTGGTCTGCAAGGAGACAGGAAGCACTCAGGGCTGAACAGGCTGAGTTTCCAGCAAGCTTTTGTCACCTACCGGTTTGATAGTTCACTATCTGTGTGCTGTGATAAAAATCAGTGCCTAACACTGAAGGTGGATGTGATTTTTCTTAATGTTTGTGAGGCAGATGAATGGAATCGAACCATTCCTTAGCTTGATTGACTCTCGTGAGGAATTAGATATTGAGAAAACTTTTGAACTCAGCTTTGTGAATTAAAGAGCCCGATATGCTGTCACTGAAATCCTCTCTGAGGATTCTGTTTCTCCCTCTATCACTGTTCATTAAGCAGCATGCCAGAAGCTACAGTAAGTTTTGCCAGCTTGTGGCTGGAGATGTAGTGCCCCTCAGCAAGGGCAGGCCTTGGGATGTGAATCAAAGCATGGCTGTGAACGGCGTTTGTCGTTTGAAGAAGCTTATCGCATTCTTGCCAGCAATGAAATGAAAACAGCAACAGATTTGTTTTGCATGCAAGCAGTTATCTGTGTGCTGAAGCTTTACCTTTTCCTTGCTCCAAAGGATTTACGTTGGGCGCTGGCAGGGCCTGCATCTGCTTAGACCTCTCCAATGCTCCCTCGTGTTTCCGACACTGATAAGTTTGTTTAAACAACGAGCTTTGGCGTAGCATGCATTCCTGAGTGAGGATAGTTGTGACAGATCCACTTGAGACCTGACAAAGTTCAGCAGTGTTTTTCAGTGCTAATTGCTGGAGTTAAGGTGGCTCTTCCTACCAGACAACGTTCAGGATCCCTGAGCCACCGGGAGCCCATGCCAGGCAGCCAGAGGTGTGCGGTTGTGGCTGGATGGGTTGCTCTGCTGGCTCTTCAGTGTGGGCCACTCTTTTTCTTTCAGGCCCTGCTGCTTCAAGAGCAGGAAACGATCTTAACTAGATCTGTCACAGCCGAGGCCTTGCTTTTAGGAGGAAGAGATTAAGTGCAAGATCCAGGAAGACCTGATAGTGCCCTTTCAGTATGCAGAGAGAGGTGCGAGAAGGAAGGGCATGGACTCTTTAGCGGGGTCTGCTGTGATAGGACAAGGGAAATGGTTTCAAACCAGAAGAGGGGAGATTTAGACTGGCCATAAGGATGAAGCTTTCTACAGTGTGGGTTATGAGGCACTGGCACAGGTTGCCCAGAGAGGTGAGGGATGCCCATTGACTTAAAGGTATGGGTAACTTTTCCTCTCCTGTGTGCAGCTGGGATGTATAGCAGAACTGCCACCAGGCCTTAGGGCTGCACAGGAGGTATTGGAGCACTTGTGTCAGGCACACTGCAGTGCTGCTGCAGCTCACGGTCTGTCCTGGGCAGTCACTGACAGAACAGCTTCAAGGGTTAGCCTGCCAGTCCTGTGCTGTGGAGAGGAGAACTTTTTCAGACACTGTGCTAAAATGATTTTAGTGTCTGTGAAAAATAGGCACTATATCCATATATAGGCTTGCAGGATGGTTTTGCTCTTGTGAGGTTTCCAGCTGTGGTAAGCCTCTGATATTGCTGACATTTTTGTATCGGGCCTCGGGATTTATTTGATCTAGCTTTGAGAAGAGGCTGAACTCTGATCCCACTCACTTCTTTTTACAAAGAGCAGCCAGTTGCTCTTGCCAAAGTAAAGATGGGCATGCTGGGGTTCCTCAGAAGATTGCCTCCTTTACCTTGTTTTGTACACTAAGACACGAATTGCTCAACTTGTTGACAGGGAAGGAGATGATCTGGTGAGAGACAGACCTGTGTCTTTGTGGAAATGAAAGATGACAGTGTTCCATAAATTCAAGGTCATGTATCATTAAGTGCATTCCTCTTAGTCTCTCTCTTAGCAAGTATGCTGGGTGTAGCGCAGTGAAACTGGAGCACACGTGTTCAGTCTAGCTGCATATGATGCTTGTTATTGCATGTAGATATGGAAGGTAAGTTTTTCAGACAAGAGTTTTGTGTGACTTCAAAGAGGTTCTCCTGAACGTCCTTTGATTTCTTACTGGATCAGATGCCCAAGGGCTCCTTGGAGACTGACTGAACAGCCAGGGTTCCCCCTGCTGGCTGCCTGTGTTTGGAAAGTACTCCATCAGCGAGCTGAACGAGAACTGTAGGGAACATTCATATCAAACAGGCTTCTGTCGTTCACAAGACAATCGTTACAGCCTTTGTGGTATCACTGCCTTACAAATGTAACATTACATCTTTGTAATGAGGTGATATTGGGCTAAGGGAAATGGCTTTGCTCCAGGTGAAATACAAGCAGTGATTCTTACTGTAAGGAGAAAATGCTGTGGCTGTTTCATTTGTGGCACCAAATAGACGTGTGTTGCAGGGCATTGCTGGGCAGAATGAATGAAATCTGTTAGTTTTGAAACCACACGCATTTTGAAAGTTACTTAATAGCTCTGGATGATTACATCCTATCACAAGCCTCAATTATTGAAGATTGTTTTGCAAGGAATCCACAGGAAAACATCACAGTATGGGGGTGAGACCCGAGTAGAAACATCCACTGCATGCATATCTTTGAACACATGAGCTTTAACGTCTTCCCCTTTGCAAATGGAAGCTTTTATTTGACTCATGCGGTGCTTCACTTAAAGAAGAGAGTAAATGTTGATGTTTTTATCTTATTAAAAACATCTTTTCATCCTCATTCTGAGAGTCATTGAGGGAAAGCAGTATTTTCATTTGTGCCCTGAAGCCATAATGCAGGCTTTGCAGAAGGCAGCATATAAATTTGTGGATATAAAAAATTGTGTGTGTGTGTGTGTATGTATGCATTAATCTGTGGTAACACATTTATACCTTCACAACTCTCTTGTTACACAGCAAAGCAGTGTTTGGATGGGCTGGAAAGCTGCCAAATGAAACCTATGCTGTTCAGAAATGGAAGTAATGGGGTAGTGGGTAAAGTGCAGCTTAGCGAGTGGAATCATCCACACATTGCTCTGTATAACTCCAAGGAAAAGAATAGGAGCGCTGACTGATTGGAAATACATGGAAGTTTTGAGTTAGTTCTCTCCAATGAAATATGTTAGCTTAACCTCAGCTATGCCCTGCTTTCCTCTGAAGCAGATCTCTATTGCTTCCTCAGCCATTTCAAAATCGTTCTTCTCTTTAGCTCTCCTAGGCTCTTGATCTGGGTCAGCTGTTTGTTGTTGAGAAGAATCTTTGCAGGAAACCATCTCCATTGCTGTACTGAGCGTTCCCAGAAGCTGACACCTGGGCTTCTTGCATCTGCCCAGGTTGTATGTGGTTCTGCTCGGCCTTCTGAGCACTGAACTGGTCTTGGTTCCTGGTACTTTTCTTGCTCCTAAATGCTGCTTTGGCTCCAGTCTTTGTTTCTCCTGGGCTGCTTTTAGCGTAAGTTTGGTTTTCTGAACCAATAAATTCCAGGAAAGTTCTGAAGTCATAGACCAGCTGTTTGTTTAGACTTTGAGCTGGTCCCAGATATGTGATTGCAGGGTCAGTTTTTGTTGTCTGAGCCTTACGTGGGTTTTTGCTTGAAGTCAGACACCTTTTCTCACAGAAGGAGAACACTGAACTTATTGGAGCTTCTGAGCCGTACATTTCTCTTTTACTTTTTTTCCTCTGCTTTTTGGGAGAGGTGCAGATGCAATCCAGTCCTTCAAACCTCAGTTGGTGCCTTGCTTTTTAGAGGGGTGGAGTTGCTTCCATTTATTTAAAGTCCATAAAACTGTACCTGCAAGAAACTGTCTTGATCTGGAAGTGCGTTCACCTTTCGTTTGAACAGTTTTGATCTCTCTACTTAAGTAAGTGGCTGTTTTAGGTTCATTAGAGAAATTGCTAATGAGAAGTATCTCAAAGGTTTAAGAATTACCCTTCTGACATTGTTTTGCCTTCTCTTGTACTTCATTATCTAATGATTCCTTCTGAACCTTTGCTTTACAGATTGAGGAGCGGCCAGAAAAAGATTTTGAGAAGGTAAGAAGGATCATGTGAACTGCTCTGACAACAGCACAGCTATTTTTTCTGTCTCAACTTGTAGTGAGTTTGAATTAGCAGAGCTTTCTATTACTCAAATCATATCACAGAATGGCCTGGGTTGAAAAGGACCACAATGATCATCTGGTTCCAACCCCCTGCTGTGTGCAGGGTGACCAACCAGCAGCCCAGGCTGCCCAGAGCCACATCCAGCCTGGCCTTGAATGCCTGCAGGGATGGGGCATCCACAGCCTCCTTGGGCAACCTGTGCCAGTGTGGCACCACCCTATGGTTTTTGAAGACAGACTTGAAACCATCATGGTCGTTCAGGGGTTAAGTTGACATTTAACAGCACTGACATTGCTACGGCTAAGCCATGTGAATATTGGTTTTGTTTAGTAGAACTTAATGGTGGTATTGCATAAAAATAGATAAAATGAAGTTCTTACTGCAGCAGTGAGAAATTGGCCTTACCCCCACTACTCTAACACAGCGTTGCCACTGCTGCAGAGTAGCAAGTACAAATGAAAGCAGAAGAGTTTGAGGAGTAGTCAAAAGCATCTACGACATAATACAAGTTCTGAAAGTGTCTGGCAAGATGGTCCTAGCCCCTAAGGATTTTGTCTAATTGAGAGTTAATACTTAGAAGTTGACTTGTGCACAATGATAACAATGTTTAGCTCTAGTCTCCTTTTTCTCATTACCTCTTCTTGCTAAAACTTGATCTCAGTACTTCCTGAGAGATGTTAATGGAACTTGCATTAACATGTAGAAATGCATGGGTTCTTCTTTCCCAGCCTGATGTTAAAGCTGCCCTTGCTGATGAGCTGAGTAACAGCAGCTCCCATTCCCCTGGATTTGGTTTTAGCACTCATTTCTAATGTTTCCAGTGGCATTAGAGACCAGTGAGGTGCCAAAGACACAGTTGCTGTTTTGTCATTTATCTTTATCAAGAGATAAATAGTGCACGTTATGTGCATTAAAAATAATATGTAGAAGAAATATTCACAACCCTATTCAACTGTTTGTGATTCCAGGGAGCACGTACTGTCTCAAGTCTATCAGCAGCTACCTTAGCTTCCTTGGGTGGGACTTCTTCACGAAGAGGCAGCGGGGATACGTCCATCTCAGCAGATACAGAGGCATCTATTAGAGAAATAAAGGTGAGCTGTTCTTAAAGCCAACATAAACTGTATTGAACCATGGCTTTTTTTATCTGAGTGCCTGGGTAGTCCATAACTAAACTCTTTTGGGTTTTTTCTGAAGATTGCTTTAAGGCTGCATTCTGAAATCTATTTTTAAATTGGAAATGTGTGTTCTGTTAACTTTCAGTCATTACAGCAAGTTAAAATATCTGGAATTCCCACTGGAGAGCTCAGATACGAGCAGTTCAGTTTCAGCACCATAAGAAAGCTGAAAGCAATCGTTTGGTGGTGACCAAGGACAAAGAGGAGAGGCATAGGCCTTACAATGCATTTAATGTGATGGATGGATTTTGTACAGTCTCTTATAGTGCTAGTACAGCCTGTATTTCAGACTTGCTTGGACAGCTTCAACAGAAGATACCAGAATTCCCCAAAAAGGATGATAGTGAAAAAGGGTAGAGAAGGGCTCTGACTGGGACACATTGGAGACCTAGAAGTTGGAGCTGTGTCTTGGCCTTGTTGTTGATGTCATGGTTTTTCCAGTCAAGAAGAGAAGAATTAGGATACACTTCTAACCCAGACATTCTACTCTCTAGCAAGGCTTTCAGATTACAATCAGACTGCTTCACTTGTGTTGTAGAAATACTTACATGAGAACTTTGGATACTTGCTCTTCCATGTGCGTTTGTACCCATTTAGTCTCAGTGACATCACTGACCTTTCTCACCGTTTCTCTCAGGATATCTATGAGTTAAAGGAGCAGATTCAAGATGTAGAAGGCAAATACATGCAGGGACTGAAAGAAATGAAGGTACTGGTGTACTGCAGTGTGAAGTGTGCTAATTAACCCCAGCTAAAAGTTCACAGAGCCAGAGTGAGACCTAGCACTGACCTTGCACACTTTTCTTCTGGGAGGGGTTGTACACTGTGGAAAGCATTGCATTACCAGGAAAAGTGTCCCTTCTGGTGTCTGTTGATTGTGGTGAGCAATGCTTCCAAATATGAACTGAAAGACTGCTGATTGCTATTGCATGTCTTACTTGATGTTCTGAAAAGGTAATCATTCTGCTTGCAAATGAAAATTACTAGATTGTGGGTGTTTTTTTTAAATAGCTGTGTAACCCAGGAAGCTTCCCAAAATTGAAAGCTGGCACCAAGGAAGCACTTACAACTTCCACAAAGCTAGAAAGGAGTTTTGATGCAACGACTAACATGCATCTCCGGTGATTTGTACCTAAGCCACAGCAAGTCTCAATAGCAGTGTTTAATTCTGGCTTTACATGGATGTAAAGGTGTCCAGGTGCCCAACTGTGGTGGAACTTGGTGCTAATAAAACCAAATGCAGCATGCTGAAGGAGTGCTGCAGCAACTCCCTTAACTTACTTACATATACTTCCTTTCCAGCTAATTTCTGAGATTAATCTTTCCACTGTTTCCAAATAGTGACTGCTTTCCTGTGCTTAATATTTCTTACCCTTGGGCTGGAAAGCATGCCAAAACACAACTTGTGTTTCAGGAGATAAATTTATACAGGCTCAAAGACAAATGCTCTTATTTGTCGATAGAAATAGAAAATAAACTGGTTCAGAATTACTGCTGTGATCATCTCACTCCGTCATCCCCAGCTCTGTTTATTGAATGGAATGGGAAGTACATGGAAGTTGCCCTTGCTATAGGGGCAGTGCCAATAGTGCTGAAGTTACTAGAAAAGTTGCTTGATCTGGAAACTAAAACAATGTGTGTCTTAGCATATTCTCACTGGTTTGCCCATGTAAGACCTTTGTCACCGTATTAAAATCAAGTACTGCAAGTTTGGCTGTGCAGCATGGGAATGGTCCTGATCTTTATTTTGCCACTGTCTGTTGTTACAAACATCTCAGTCTCTTGTATTCAGGCCAAGTTGTTAAGATGGGTTTTCAGGACGCTGGGATTTGTATCTTACAGAGTAAACTTGTTAAGATGGAAAGCGATTTAGGAAACAAAAATGGTGCATCACATCACAAAAGCTGCAGCTTTCACAGCAAATGTTAACTCCTGAGTTAGTGTGCTTAGTTATACCAGTGTCTCCTACCTCACACTGAAATTTGCCTGAAGTGGCTGTTAAACTGCCTTATGTTAAAGCCTACCCCACTGAGATTGGATGACCTAAAATGATCTTAAATCAAGGTTAGTTTACCTTTAAAGAAAAAGAATTTGCAGCTTGTCATATCTTCATCAGCTGCTTTGAGCTGCCAGCATTCAGGGGCAGGGGGAGGAGGGAGAAGGAAGAAAACCCTGAGAAAGCAGGAGCTGAAGCAGCAGAGAACAGGAAGCATTTTAATCCACCCCAAGGTAAGGTTTCTTGCTCGTTAACAGAAGTGGGAATGCAGGGGAGGTTATCCTCACCTTGGGACAGCTGCTAAGTCTGTCCTGCAGATGATTAGTTTCAACAGGACTACTGAGGAGGCTTGTGGTTTTATACCTTCATTTTCTCCCTTAAGGTCTGGGCTGGCAGAGCGATGTTTTGTAGCTGACCTCTCACTGTGGTTGCTTTGTTCTTTGCAGGACTCTCTAGCTGAAGTCGAAGAGAAGTACAAAAAGGCTATGGTGTCAAATGCTCAACTAGACAACGAGAAAACAAATTTCATGTACCAAGTAGATACCCTGAAGGATGCACTCTTAGAGTTAGAGGAGCAGCTCGCGGAATCCAGGAGGCAGTATGAAGAGAAGAGTAAAGTATGTATACAGAAACGGCGTGTTATTTAGCAGTGAAAGACTTGTGGGGGGCTGACATCTTTGAGAGGATGAAAGCAAATCACTATTCCAGATTTTAAATAAGTTATTTTTTTACAGAGCAGCATGCTGTGTGCTTGCAGTCATACGAGTAGAATTTTTCCTTTGGCTTGTGTTTGAGAAAGCAATTTCTGAAGTGAAGAGATATTTAATATGGGAAGGATACACTGTAGTACTACTATAGTATCAGACATCCTTTTGTACTGTACATTGGAGGTGAAGGTTTTGTTTGTGGTAATTTCTGGAGTATTTTAAGGCATGAAACTCTCTTCCAAAGAGAGCTGTGCAGCTTGTAGATTTAAAGCAGCTGCATGGTTGAGCATGGCATTGTTTTGCATGAATTCAGCATCTCAGAGCTAGTAAGCTGGTGTTAAATAATGCATCTGGTGCTTGGGTTAGCTTCTCTGAACTGTCCCTTTAGCATGGGGGCATTTTACTATAGTGTGCTGCAAAGCATACGGTTCCTGGAAGATTTGGTGGTTGGTTTGTTTAGTTTTTGTTGCTTCACTGGTTGTCTTTTTATCTGTTTTGTTTTGATTTGGGTTTGGCTTTTTGTTTGTTTGGGGTTTTTTAAGTCCTTAATGCCTAGTGAATTTTTTGCACTGTTCTTACATAGGAAGTGGGGGTTAAATTCCCATCCACTCATCTGTGAAGTCAGTAGGAGTTGGGTGTAACAGCTATTCACAGGCATCGTGCTGCTCAGTTTGTGAAGCTGGCTAAACGATGTCTGTCACTTCTATGTTTGATGTAATGTATCATTTCTTTGGGAAAAGGACAAATAAGACAACAATAAAACTGTACTCTTGTGGGACTGTGATTAGGAGCACATTGAGGAGTTGCGTGGCAGGGAGCATTTTCTTGGTTGCTGGGCTTATTTCCTCCAGTTTTTCCTGGGATGCTATTTTTGATCGATTACATCTCATGAATTTTTCATCATTCATAGGAATTTGAGAGAGAGAAGCACGCTCATAGCATATTGCAGTTTCAGTTTAAGGAAATCAAAGAGGCTTTGAAGCAAAGAGAAGAAATGCTTGCAGTAAGTAACTTCATTCTTTTTACTGGTTCGTTTGATCGGTGTGTGCCCAGTTAGCAGTAACAGTGTAGAAAGGAAGGAATTTTGTTCCCCTCTCAAGTTTCTCACCTGAAGAAATATTACTGTTCCAGGCCAAGCAGGTTCAGACTAACTTACAGGAAATAGTATTTTCCTAAGTATTATCTGAAATTGTAATGTCCACGATGTGAAATAAGCTGTTTTCTCAACAGCTGCTTTGTGGAGATGTAGAGGAAAGCAGTGGAACTGTCTGACTTTGTAAATCAGCTTGCGAATAGTAAGGTTGCCTTAGGAGAAGCATAGATTGAGCTGAGGTGTGAGAAGTTATGATATTGTGCATGCAGATACCCTTTTACTTCACCTGACTTTGTGTTCTTTGGCATCGCTGCAATCTCGACTGTCTTTGTTAACCTGTTCCCTACTTTCTGTCTTCTCATTTTGCTCCTGTCTCTCAGGAAATCCAGCAGCTGCAACAGAAACAGCAGAGCTATGTCAGGGAAATTTCTGATCTTCAGGAGACAATAGAGTGGAAAGACAAAAAAATAGGGGTAGGACTGTCAACTCCTGAAGTGTGTTCAGAGTGTCGTTCTTCAGCTGATCCTGCTTTTGCAAAACCCCATGAATAATAATACTCCTGAGTGACCCTGCTTGGTGTGGCTGGCTTAGTATATTTCCAGTGAACTAGCAAGTAGTGCATTTTGTCTTTGTTCAACACCATAAAATCCAAGAAAAACTTAGCAGCTGTTCTGAATTCGAAACGCAGGGGTTTTTATTTGCCATGGTGCTTCATTTGTGTCTGCTGTACTGAGAAGGAAAGTGCTATTTATAATGCTGTCAGCACTGGTGTTTTGCTTGTTTGGATTCAATCTGCAGACTGGAGTGTGATCAAGAAGCAATAGAGCTCTTTGTGGCCTGTGGGGATGAAAGTCCCGAACTCTCCCTTGCTTCTCATGCCTTCCCACCACCCCTTATCAAAGCCAAATGGAAACACACTCTTAAAAAGAAGCATTGCTTTCTTTTCTAGCAATGAATACTGGAAGAATTTCTGAATATAGAAGGGAAACAAGTCATACTGCTGACGTCCAGTAACTTCTTGCGATTTGAAACTCAAGTGTCTGATTTTTGTTACTGTTCTATTTGTGCATTTATATAGGAAATATCAAGGCGGATCCATACTAGATGACACCTTTGCAACACATCCCAAAGTCTGGATGACTTAATTGCAGTTTTCAAGTTAATTGAAATGTAACGCAGCCATCATAGTAGCCTGTGCAATTAATAGCCCTTTTACAGACCATTAAAATGTCAGGCCTGCTTTCATGCTCTTGTCTGAGTACATGGGAATCGCTTTATGTCTTCAACGTACGCGTTGAAGTAATATGAATGGACTCATCTAGCAGATAAGAGGGAAAAGTAGATCCTCATTTGAAGGATTTCTAATGAAGCTTGGGCTCCGAGTGTCTTTAATAGGAATTCCTGGAGCTGATTATTACTGAATAAGCTGTGCATTTCTTGGATTTGAAGCTTGTCTGTGTGTCTGAAAACTTGGTCCTTTAGTCTTTGAACTTTACTTTTTCCACATATCACTTCCACGAATCTTTGAATATCTTAAATCTGCTCATTCTTGTTTACACTTGCTTTTCATGGTCTTTACTTTTCTCCTTTTCCTCTCTTCACATCTCTTCCCTCTCTGTCTGTGTTGTGAACTCAGGCCTTAGAGAGGCAGAAAGATTTCTTTGATTCCATAAGGAGTGAGCGGGATGACCTTAGAGATGAAGTGATTATGCTGAAGGAGCAACTGAAGGTATGCAAGAGGAGTAAGAGAAGCTTACTGCTTACTGACTGCTGACCTTTCCTTCCTATGCATTTTTGTAGCTGAGTAGCGAGAACTCTTGCCGTGTTGCCTATAAGTTGCCATTTCAGGCATTTTCTGATAAAGTCCTTCCCCCTAATTGATTGTGAGCTCTTAGTAGAGCCTGTAATGTTCAGCATTGAACTGTTGCTTTTGTAGGAAACTCATCTCTGAGAAGCCCTTGACACAGCAGAATTATGCTTAAAGATCGAAGCCTTGCTGGTATCACGTGCTCTCTGTGATGCTGGCTAAACAGAGAACTGTAACATCCTGTGCTATTTTCTGACTTCCAGCCATTTGTAATGGAGCAATTGAAGCAATGATTTGATCAGAATGTCAAGGACGAGAGCATCTGAACGATCCTACTCTTAACTGAGCAGCAGGCTTTAAAGCGTTGCTTTTGCTTCCCCGTAGAAACATGGAATAATCCCAGACTCTGAGGTAGCCACCAATGGGGAGGCATCAGACGTTCTTGATAATGAAGGACACTTGGATTCTTCCAAAACAGTTCAAGGCACAACGCAGGCATTAAAGACAGCAGGGGACGGGATGCTAGGTAAGTGCTGGCTGTCCTTCTGTATCTTTCTGTCTGTCTGCCCGCTCATTCCTCTCTGCTTGGAGTTTGGGCTTTTGTCAGTGGGACAATTAACACGTCACGCAGCATGCCACTTGTTGAATCACTTGTGCTTCACATCACGTTGTGCATTTTCCTGCTTCATATTTAGTATCACTTCAAGTGTGTTGTGCAGTTTCCTGCAAAAGCAGACTTCATTCCCCCTTGGAGGTGACAAAGGACAAGAATACCAATATTACACGGTACAGATAAGTAGCAGTCATTTGGATTACTATTTAAACTCTCAACTGTCCCAAATTCATGTCATTCAGCGTTTTTCTGCACGCATCTTAAAGAATCAAGATCAAAACATTTTAGTTTCACATAAAAAGCTTGTATGTTGGTTCACTTACGTACCTGAGAACTGTCAGCGTTTGCTGAACAGAAACGGTGGTCACCATTAAAACCCTCTGGTGCATGAATTCTTTATTCTTGGTATCTCATACTGTTGAGCAGTTCCTTTTACCACTTCAGCCTCTTATGATGGAATGAATGCCATTAAATTTAATGAATTTGACTCTGAGACAGATGCTGTAAGGAAGGAGAAATCTGGTTGGCAAAAACTTCCTCCTTGTCCAGTTGTGATGAGTGACCACTCAGAGAACTGTTAAAATAGCAAAAGGGATTTTTGTTGTTACTGCTCTAAATCAGTATCATAGTAAATAGCAAGAAGCAGACAACAGTTGCAAGTGCAATTTATCTTGCTGTTGGCTGCTTTTTCCTCACTCTGTTTTTGTATGGAAACAATATGGAGCACCAAAATCAAGGTAAGGGTATATATTTAAATGTAATATGCCTTCTGTCTTTCCTTATTCTGTTTATTTGAAAACAGGTACAACATAGACTCGAAAGCTAACTGCTGAAGCTGCAGTGTTGATTTAGTACCTGTTGCTTCTAAGTAAAGTTGGAAGAAAACAACAACCAACCTACAGAAGTCCCCATCCCTTTGAGTGGATGGAGTGGCACTAAGTGTCTGTGTTGGTAATGTTGAACAGCTGAAACACGTGCTTGCCAATCAGGTTTATATATACGTGAACACTGATGGTGCCTGTGATGAAATCCTACCGAGTTACTCTTGCTTACTTCATTTACTGGCATCAGCACACTCTTGCATGCACCGCTGTTAGGCTTCAAGCTGTAGAAAATAACTGCCCAGGAAATGCAGTCTTTACAGTTACAGAGTTACATCTGCAGATACCCTTGTTAAATTGCACTGCTTGAAACAGAGTTGTTTTCATCTCCAGAAGCTGTAATTCACATAGCCAAGAGCATAGATCTTGACAAAAACACAGGCCAGCACTGAAGGCTTTTCTTGCTTTGAGAGGGTGGTGGTGGTGAATTTCACTGATCAAACCCACCCCCTTACTAATTCAATTGCTGCTTTGCCTCACGTAATTGGCAAAAGCTGATCTTCCATTAACCTGCTCTTTGATTCATTCTCTTTCGGGTTTTAAGTGGGGAGGTAAGAGCTGTGGTGCGGTCCCTTCAACTTTCTCAATGGTCTTTTAGGCAAAGCCAAGGAAGTGGACATGAAAAATGAGATTTTGGAGGATGTGGGGAAAAGAGAAATCTTGCAGAATTCTGAGCGTGAGGAACACAAAGAGGAGTCTGAGGAACAGGAAGTACAGACATTGCATGCTGATGAAAATACAAAGGCAGAAAAAATGATTGAAGAAACTGATGCTCTGTCAACAGTGACGTTACCAGATAGTAGGTTCACAGAACAAATTCAAAGCCTTACAGAACCCGTGTCAGGGAATGCTTCTTCAAATGATGATAGTGATGCAGGTGATTTGAGAAAGGAGACGCAGTCAGCAGACGCAGCAGCCCAGCAGCCTGTTAGCGAGGAGGTGGAACACAGTAACTTAAACCCAAGGACGACTGAGAACTCAGAAATGGGCTCACTGCAAGGTCAGGGTTTTGAGAGTCCTCAGGAAGCGCACAGTGACTTAGGTGTAGAGCATGAACTGGAAAAAGCTGCTCCACAGCAGGAAGAAGGGGAGGATGTGGAAGCTAGCCATGCACTGAGTGCTAATGAGGTGGAGCAAGCAGCAGGCAGTGCAGGTGACAGCGGTGAGACGGTATCTGGCCGGTCAGGGCTACCAGAGCCTGTGCTAGCAGGCTCACGTAGTGAAGAGGTAAAGGTGGAGGGCCATGCTGAAACACTCCAGAGCTCGGAAGAAAGTGCTGAAAACAAAGTGACAGAGGTCTTGGAGAAAGCTCTTGTCGAAAGCAAAGACTGCACTGATGGAACAGCTGATGAAACTGGAGGTGATAGAGCTAGAGAACAAAATGAGGTTGGGAGTGCAGTTCAGGGTCAGAAAATGAAAAGAGATTCCACGGGCTTAGAAGGGGAGGAGTCGTGTGAAAGTGGTGCCCCATCAGATATAAATGAAGAGGGAGGAGATCAGGCACACATCCAGCCAGTTTCCTCAGAGGATGGTGAGTTAGCATTATTAGAGGAGCAGAATACACAGGAGCAAACAGAACTTAAACCTGCTGAGAAAGATGGACAGGAGGCGTGTTCAGATTCTGCAGAAAAGCAGGAGAAGGCATCTGGGGAGTCTGTGGGCTCTGCTAACAAGGTAGAAGGAAGTGCACTGCATCAGACAGAGCCAGACACGGGCACTGTGAAAGAAATGGCATCTCAGGAAACAAGTTTAGACCCAGGCTTTTCAGATGATGGAATCGAGGAAACAGAAATGCAAACAGGAGACGTGTCTGGGAATGGAGAGGAAAACAGAATAGAATGCTTAGAGCGTAATAGAACAGAAGACTTAAAGCCAGAGGCAGAGCTTCAAACAGTTCATTGTGGTAAAGAAACAACAGGTGATACAGAGGATGAGAAAAATAGTTCTCTAGAAAGTGAAGCACAGAATGTAGTCCAACATGAGGAAGGTGAATCTAAAGAGGAGTCCATTGTATGTCATAGTGTAACTAGTGAGAACCAAGTAGATAAAGAAGCACTTAAAGAAAATAAAAGACATTCAGAGCTTGCAGACCACCAGGGTGATGAACTTACTTCTATGGAAGATGCAGGTAATTCTCTTGCACAGAAAGCTGAGCTGGATGAAAACGTTAGTGAGCAACTTAGACTAGAGGGCCAAGCAGAGGAAGAACAAGAAGACGATGGTGATGCATTTGATTTTGACGAGGATTCAGAACAGACACTGGAAACTGATGAAAAATGCGATGGAGAAGAAGTTGATGCACAGAGTGAAGAGGATGACAGAACAAACAGCGTGATGAGAAAAACTGCCCAAACAGGCGAAGAGGGAGAGAGAACTGGCAAAATAGAAACCATGGACACCTTGACTGAAGGTGACAGCTTACAGCATAACAAAGGAAATGAGTCTGAAGAAACAGGGCGCTTGCAAGAGGAAGCATCAGCACTGAAAACTGACGAGAAGGCTGATGTGTTGGCAGGTGAAAACAAAGCATCAGATTCTAATGAAGCGGAAAAGGCACCAGGTGAAAATGTTCCAGAGCAGGATTTGGAAAGTGCTGGCTGTAACAGGGCTGAAAGCAAAGAGGATTTGCGAGGTGGTAGGAAGGGCAAGGGTAAATCTAAAGATGACTGTACAATGTCCTGAGTTCTGAATTTCAGTCCATACAAGTTAGAAGCCATTTGATCAGGCTCTGTACCGAAGCACGCGCTTTGCACGATAAATCAGCCCTTAGGAATATAGGAATACTGTTAAGGAGTTCATTTTTTCCTTGCAGGTAGATCTCATAATACACTGTTTGGTCATGTAAGCGGTGATAATGCAAATATTAGATGATTCACTGATGTACCTAGCCACAAAAAATCATCCAGAGGTTTGGTTTTGCTGTGTCTCAGGTTAAATGTGTGTCACCAAACAAAGCAAGCTTCACAAAGGAACTGATCAGGCTTTTGCACTTGAAGTACTTCTGGTGTTGATAACTGCTGCTGAGGAGCTTTTGTATGAAATTCCTACTTTCTAGCCTGGAATAAAAATAGATTATCTGAACGTGCTTGTATGTGCAATAGGACTACAATAAGAATGTTGATGCTTTGTCGTGAAGGAACTTGGAAGATCAGCAACACTTAGATGTAATGCTGACATTTGTTGCTGAGCGGTTAAAGCCTAGGAGCCCTTTCCCATAGCAAAAGAAGAAGAAAAAAAGATGCCCTCATTCCACTTTTTGTATGTATGTTTCTTAAAAGGACATATTCCAAACTATTGGTAGATCACTGTGAATTAAGGCTCAGCTTTGGAGGAACAGTAACACGATTTGAAGGAAATGCAACATGTAGGTTGCTGAAGGGAGCAAACATGTACGTGTTTACTTCATCTGGGCACTTTGCACCACAACAGGCCTTTTGCACCATGTCTCACGTGGGTTTTGTATTTTTTTCCTAAGAAAGTGTCAGTACACACTGTAACGTGCTTAGGTTTGCTATCCAATACTGTACCTATGAATATATAAATATATTTTTAAAACAAGTGTTCAATATTGCATTCCTTATTGCATTATATATATATATTTTTTTGCAAAAAATATTATGAAAGAATGGTTTTCTTTGAAAAATTCTTTCTTCCTCTTTTTCTGGAGAGACGGTAACTCAGGATGTCTTAATCCTCATGGATGTCAGACCAAAGGCTGTTTTTCCACATATGAGCCCCCGTGCCTTTTTTTGGAAAGCTGGATTACCTTGTATTACTGGCATCAATGAGACACTTCAACCCATTGATGTATTTCCACTTGCGTTTTTACAGTGCTTGGCAGGAAGATGATGTTTTGCATAATTAATAATTAGCTGGAGGTTGTATGAAGCAATGAACATGCAAAGGGAATGCAAGTTGAGGAGCTGGGGGGCTACAGAAGGTTCTATCTGTTGATGTTACAAAGTTGACAGAGTTCAAATAGACTGCAAAATTACAAGATGTATATCAAAGTGTACTGAGCTGTATATAATTAAAATAAACATATTTTATACTTCAAATTGTCTGTCCGGAGCACTCTTTATAAACTTGTGTAAATATTTGTTTAAATCCTTCTCACTTCAAAAACCCTTTTCTCGAGCTTTCTTTTTTAAATACAAGTATTGCTTTGTGCTACGTAGATGATAGAGCTGTCCTGTGAGGAACAGGCAGCCTTTGAGGACGTTCAGTGTTTGAGACCATAGCTCTGCACTTGTGACAGCACTGTAAGCCTGTAACTCTTTTCATATGGCTTCTTTCCAGCTTAGAGCAGCTTCAGTGTGGTTTCTGTAAGTATTAGCAGTTGTTCTTACTGTTACACTTAATTCTAATCTAAAGAGTCACCGTTCTCTAAAGCATCATTTCTTATTATATAGCATTGTGTAAGTAAGATTTTTTTCTTTGCCACGCTCAGCTGTAACGTATGGTTTAATGTTGAAAGTATTCTAAATGTGTGTATATTTAAATGTTACAGTGTTATATTTAACTAAATTCATGCCAGACTTTGCCTAAACTTGTGGATGGGTCTATAAACAACTCTCATTGAAATGAGGCACTTGCCAGCATTTCCTCTATTTTTCATGAGTTTGTTTCCAACAGGAGTGCTGCTTGATTGTTGAAGGGCAATTAATGGAGACCTATTTTTAACCATTTTTTCCACTTCAGAAAATACGGCGTCCTTAGAGAAGTCCCTCTGTAGAGCTAAGTCATGGAAAGAGATGACACCTCCAGCCTTAACTGCCCTTGTGCGTGCTCTCATCCCACAGCACCTTGCCAAATCTCAATGATACTAGGGCAGGAACAAGAACATGGGGCAGGGGATGAAGAACAGCTCAGGTATCATAAATCTCCCCATGAATGCTGCCTCTTGGAACCCGTGTCGGCAGCTGGTCCTTGCCTTCTGGAATCGGACAGGTACCATGAAGAAGGAGGTGATCTGGGTGTTTCTGGCTCTTCTCTTCTTGCTGGAATCTTCTTTCCTGCTGCAGTGAGCGCTGGTTGCAATGCATAGGGCTTTCATCTCTCAAAAGAACTTCAAACACTTATTGGGTTCTGAGTTTGAGACCTAGGGGCACGCATAGCCTGGAGTGCTGGGTTTATGCGTACTGTGACTTCACAGCTAGCTTCAAGTGCTGTCAAAAGCAGTAGCTGAAATAACTTTGGTATTCAGCAGGTAACAGTGAAAGGCCTCAGTCAACAGTCCCTTTGAAAGAGTGGTCCTGCTGTCACCTTCAAAATCTATGCTGTAAAGCCAGTGCCTTCTAACTCCAGTGCTTATCTTCACGCTTGCTCATGAACTTCCCTCTTCTGGGGAAGAGTGGAAGGCGTTCTGTTATTATTCTTCTTAATTTAAACGATGTAGTATAAATTGACAGCTTCAGAGTAGTGGTATTGTCCAGCCTGTTGTTGGATCCCTGCAAGCTGATCGGAATAGCTGCTTGAAACCGCTGGTGTATTTTCAGGGGTTGCAGCCTTTGCTGCTTGCCTTCCCATCCTCCAAGGACAGCTTACCCTTTTCAGCTGCACTGCCATTAATTACTTGGTAGACCATGCAAATCATTCAAGTTACCAACAGCTGCATCCCACTGCACACTATCCTCAAAGTAGGAAGAGGCACCGGGTATCTGTGGGTGATCAGGGGATATCAGCTCAGCTTTGCCACTGAAGCAGCACAGTGAGTCAACCGCTTTCCCAAAGCGATGACAATGGTCGTGTGGCTTCAAGAGCCTGAGCAACAGCAGAAAGCACTGGTAACCACAGAGCTGCCACCATCCCACCTGTCCTGTTGTCAAAAAGAATGGCACTGCGCCTGGCCTGCTCCTGTCCTTCCGTTAGGCAGGAATATTTCACCTCACAGCAGTGGCTGTGCTAATAAGTTATTTGACTCTTTGGAGTCCCTTAAGTTAGGGCTAATTTCTTCTGCATCAGTCCTTGTTCTCTTTGTCTACCGTTAGTAATTCCATTTCTTTATCTCTGACGAGCTCTGGCACCAACGCTTATCTGAATACCTGTGACCTTCCTTTTACTGTTTGCTCTCCTTGCTTTTTTCATTGGATTTCATCTTCCTTCCCTGTCATCTTTTTACAGGATGTGTCTTCAGCCTCTTTCCATGTAGGCAGATGAAACTGTTTTCTTATTTTACACTTGGTGTTTTTTTCTCGTTAGTTTACACAAACGTAAATGTATTTTTTTGTCTTGTGACAATGCTCACGTGTAAGAGCACCGGGTGTGTTACAAACAGCTGTGAAAAGGGATAGGACTTGAGGAGGTTCAAAAGGAATGCACAGAGCTGCTGTACTGGGGTGTTACGTTGATATCTGTATTTGGGTGTCGCATCAGAAGTTGAGGTCAAGGTTTGATTCCAGGCTCTGGAATCACTGCTGATACGGGGAACTTGTACATGCATTTATGACCTTTGCATTTTAACAATTGAGCAGCTAACAGGCAGGACCTTAGAGGTGGAGCTGAGCACGCTCACTGCCTTGGTTCTGCACAGTTGACTGCCTGCTGGCAAGGGAGGGAAACTAAAGAAAACTGCAACAAATGTGTGTGTCAAACCTAAATAACTGCAACAAACAGACATGTGGAGTAAGACCTATCTGAGGTCTGTATGTCCTCTTCTGATAAGAATGCTGGTTGGTGATGTTTGGTGTACTTCTGTTGAGGTGGCTGAACACGCTCAGGCTGTCAATTAATGAGGTAGAGTGACTTCAATTATCATAAAAACTGAGAGTTATCATTTGCTGCATACAGTACCTGCTAAAATACTTTCACGTGTTGCATTACTAGGAAAGAAGAAACGAGTGATTTGGTTACTCACTGCTGCTTTCCAGTTGTCTCATTGTGTATCGTGTTCTTTATTAAACAATGCCATGCACATCTGTTTGCTGATCTGCTGTACTTCCAAGTTCAAGTCACAAGGAGTCTAGATTGCCTGTTGCCTTCTTGATGTCTGACTGGGACGATTGACTGTGAAGGGTTAAAGAGCAAAGAATGCTTACCAGGCTCTTGAGTTTGAAATAAAAATAATGTCGTGGATAAATGCTTTATTTGTCACAGTACTGAAGATAACGCGATGTCATTTCATGCTGTTTAGTTTTCCTTTTGAAGTGAGGATTTTCAGCGCAGAGAATGTGCATAGCTATGATTATAGGTGTTTGTGGTGTTTTCATTGTGCTGAACTGTAAAGATTTGTGAGATTTTGTGTTGCAGCTGTTGTGTTTGACCCTAGAGTTCTTGCATGCTAACCTAACGTAGAAGATTAGCCTCTTTGCATGCAGTGGGTGCCGTGACAAGCATGCTCTGTGGGAATGACATAACCTCCCCTGGCTGCAGCCCCTTCCCAGTCCTGTTGTGGCCTCATTTCCCGTGGTACGTGCGTAACTACCTTCATCGTTCCCTTCACTAACCTGAACGGGTCCCTCTTGTATCAGATAACTCTGAAACGCGTGGCTCACTGAAATCAGCACTGAGCTTTCAGTTTTCTCTTTCAGAAAGGCTGAAAAAGCTCATTGGTGAACGAGAGTCCTTACTAGACCAGGTGAGCACGTGAGAACTGAAATGCTGTGTGTTCACTTAACGGATGATAAAAATAATACAATCTCAGGAAACCAGGATGCCCCTAACACAGACTACAGAACATACATGCTGTTCTTTCAGAACGTGTGCTGCTTTTTATTGCCAAAGACTTGGCTGCTTCCCTCTGGAATTCTCCTGTGCGTTAACACAGGGTGTGAAACGGATGACCCAGGGGCCTGTTTCGTGTTGCTAACATTCAGTGCTCTGAGTATTCCAGACTGCTGTCTGTAGCCACCTAAACCTCCTTCTCCATAACTATGTCTGAAAAATAATACTTTGGACTGAGCGAGGCCAAGGGGGAAAAAGCAAATATGGTCCAGAAATTAGAAAAGCAAATGTGACCTCCAAGAGTAAGCCTTCCTGATGGCTGGTTCTGTGGGCAGCAGGCAGTTTGGAGAGAATGCTGGTGGGATTACAGTAGATTGGTAAATAACAAAGTAATTATTGCTGATATCGCAATACAGTGGTTGTGATCTTCATGCAGAACTCTTGAGCTGATCTGTTTCTCTGTGTCACGCTCTATGCTTCCATTCACAGACAGTATCCTTGGCCTTGGGCTTTCAAGCACAATCAATCACAGTTTGGGGTTACTAAGGATGTTTTATGTGATTGCCTACAGAACAGTTCTGGCTTTTCTAATAAAACATTCTTCTTCCTCCTATTATTCTTGTCCCAAATTTACACATAAGCACTGATACTTAAACTATGGTGAGTCACTTGCCAGAAGAATTTCTGGGAAATGTAAGAAAAGATACATGTTTTTAATTTAGTTTGGAGGGAAAAAACTTCATAACATTCAGGAGAGTCCTGAAACAAGTGTCTTATTTTAATAATTGTGTACCTCAGGTTAAAAAATTAAAGGGACAACTGGAAGAGAAGCAGAAGAATGGCAAGTTGGAGAACGCGCAGTCTGAAGTAGAAGTTCTGGAAAATGGGACAGATATGCACATGATTGACCTCCAAAGTAAGCTGTGCTTTCATTTTGAGAGAACCTTTGTGTCGTGAATGAAGCTGAGAGAATGTGCCTGCACAATGGACATGTGGCCTGAAGTAAGAGTGAGCCTTCAGTCCCAAGGGAATTCCAAAATGGGAGCCAGCCAGGAAGCACCTCTGCTAGAGGGGAGGGAGCAATCCTTCAAACAAGAACGGGATGGGAAACCTCCTTCATGTTCTGCAGGAGAGCTGAGGATGAGTTCTGTGTCACACCTGGCTTCATTCCGCTTTGAGCGACCAGAAGGCAGTCAGACAGGGTTGGGGTTAGCTGCTATCTATCTGCTGGGCACTGAGTGGGTTTACCTGGCAGCTCTTAGCACAGAAGGAAACCCAAGGCAGGGAGCTGCTCTATCACTGCCCCAAGTAGTTTCCTGGAATGTGGAAGTGTTGTGACAGCTTTGTTGAGCCTTATTCTCACATCTCTTATAAATCTGCAATTCTTTTAGGAGATGCCAACAGGCAGATCAGTGATCTCAAATTTAAACTAGCCAAGTCTGAGCAAGAGATAACAGCACTGGAGCAGAATGTAAGTTCCCGTTTTGTTCTGTTTGTTTACTCTTGATGAGAATGCAGAGAGTGTATTTTACTCCATGAAAAGTGCAATCTTAATTGATGTGACTTCCCTTAAAATAAAAAGCAGGATTGTTGGAGCACCGAGGCTCTTGAAGTTAAGCCATGAGGAGTAGAATACTTTTCTTCATCTCTAGGGGAAAGTCAATATATTATTCATGTCTACCAAATGAAAAGCTCTCAAACACAGATGTGTACTCAGAGCACTTTATGAGCTCCTCAGAACACTTTCATGTGTCTAGCTGCTGGCAGTTTTCAAATGGCTCCTGGCACATGAGATAGTATGTGTGGGTTTTGTGCAGTGCTGTTCAGATGTAACTGTTTGCTCGTGATCAGAGTATAAATGGCTAGATTTAGTAAATGGGCTGTGATTTCTGTTGCTGGAAGCGTATGAAATACGGGTACATCTAAGGGCTCTGGAGGTAGTTGCCATGTCTTCTTTCGTACGTTTTTCTCAAAACATGCCTTTCTTTGATTGAAATGAATCCACCAACTTTCATACTGCTTAACTATCAGCAGAGGAGTAAAGCTTCAGAGTGATCTTTAATTCCAAACGTTTGCATTTGCAATAGGTAATACGACTGGAAGGTCAAGTAGCCCGATACAAAACTGCTGCTGAAAATGCTGAAAGAGTAGAAGATGAACTCAAAGCAGAGAAGCGCAAACTACAGAGAGAGGTAACTAAATGTAACTGTCACAGGAAACCCATGTGCTGCTTGTGCAGCCTTCAGATGCTCAGCTTTGCATGTTGATCTCAAGCTGTAAGTGAATGTGAATTGTTCCTTTTCTTGCTCAGTTATCTGTTCGTGCCTCTTTCCTGTTGCATTCCCATCCAGACTCTGCCCATATTTTCTCTTAAAGCACACTTTTCAAGCTCTTCATAATTTCGACCTTATTTCTTTTACCAAACTTTGTGTTGTCTTTAAGCAACTGCTACAGCCAGCCTTAAATATGTCAGCTGCTTTCACGCCGGCCTCCTAAGGGGTTTTTCCACTGTGGCTTTCTGTACCGTAAAAACTAAATAGCTCTTCCTGCTATGCTGCCTGTAATAAGTCATTCCTTGTGGAACTTACCCTTCTGTCTGGTTGTCTCGCTTATCAGATAAGATTCATTCCCCTTAAGACACTGGGGCTGGTGCTTGTAAAGGCATTATAAGCCACCACAGCATAGAGATCACGAAGAAGCTCGGACCACAGTTTATAAACATCACATTTGCTTGAGAGAAGGACATTAATTTCTAGCTTTTTTTTTTTTTTTGAAGGGGGGGTGAGGTGCTGGATTGTGATATCCAAAAATGGTTCAGATATTCTTGTTTAAGTGGTCTTTAAATTAAAGCTCAGGATTCGTGTTGTTAATTCCAGGGAAGTACTCCAGTACCTGTGCTAAAGGCTTCTTTCTCTTGGGCTAAGGAGCCTTGAAGTCTCTTCCACAAAGTGCAGTGGCTTCAGTCAAAACCTGCAGCAGTTCTTAGTCTGTTGCTTAGGATGCTGTCCTGGAAGGCAGCAAGCTGCCCAAGGCCAGAAGGGTCCCAAATGCTGCAGTGCTCCCCTGGATGGCAGCTCTAGACTAAGGCATTTTTGCTCCATCTCTTCCTGTTCCTTCCTTCTGTCAGAAGGAGTGACACTTGTTTTTTCTCAGGGCCAGTCTAACTACTAGCAAGTCCCAAATTGAGGGAAGCCCTAAAATCTGCCTTGTGCTGTCATTGGCACCCTTATCAGGGTTTTGTAGCTGTTACTCTGTGCTTTCTCCCTTGGTGGATGTTATAGAAAATTAAGGCTTCAAAGTCAAGGCTGTTTCTGTAACTCTGGGAACCAGAAATGCAAAAGTCAGGCACTGTGAGAAAGGTGTATGTCACCCAGCAGATCTCTGAACATCCCTGCCTCTGAAGCCAAGGCCAACTGTGAGCCAGATGTTCAACATTCTGTAAATAGTTTGGGTTCTTGGCACCATGCTTAGTAACTGTGTGCGTGTGGCCTTCAAAGCAGCAGTGCTGCATTCACCATTAACTCCTCTCCCGGGAATTTTCAGCTGCTTTACCACGTAAGGAAGCTCCTGCAGTATTGTTGGTAACTATAAACTCTGCTTTATCATTGGAAAGGGCAAACACTGCAAAAGTGACAGGGTTAGTTTTTTTTCTGCTTCTTTCCTTCAGCTTCGTTCGGCACTGGATAAAACTGAAGAGCTGGAAGTCAGCAATGGTCATCTAGTAAAACGCTTGGAGAAGATGAAGGCCAACCGCAGTGCTTTGCTGTCACAGCAATAACCACCAGCTCTCAGTGGAAACGACTGCTGGACAGAATCCGAACGGCGTTACAGATGCTTCTGTGTCTTGCTGTCCGGGATGCTTTGCGTCATGCCTTCTGACAACAGACAACTGCAA
Source organism: Lagopus leucura (assembly GCF_019238085.1). Classification (NCBI taxonomy): domain Eukaryota; kingdom Metazoa; phylum Chordata; class Aves; order Galliformes; family Phasianidae; genus Lagopus; species Lagopus leucura. The sequence goes on along the minus strand of NW_024962267.1, from coordinate 18,939,633 downwards.
CATTTGCTAGGTGCCACCCAGCCGTGGTTCCCTTTACGCAGATTCAAACCTACTGCACTATATCTGTAGGAGTAACTGATCCACATGGCTGTGCCTGCGGGGCCCTTCTACGCACTGCTGTGGGTACAATATCTGTATGCCATGTAAGAAGCACATCGGGGCGCCGCGTTGAGTTCTCCCAGAAGGCACAGCAGCTGTTCCTCGCCATTTCAAATGGCATTCGAAGAAAACACTTTAACTGGACTGGAATTTTGTGTCTTGCTGAGAATTTAAAAAAAAAAACAAAAAAAAACCACTGTAAGTTTTAGACTTTCTCATGACTGTATCTGTCATTTAGTGACTACGGTAGAGTTATTCATTGTAGGCTTTTCATTTACAAATCATTGTGGAACCACAAGCCATTACAAAGCAAAACTCCTTCAGTGGAAACCGTGGAAGAAGATGGTCTTGGAAGCAAAAGTGACCTTAAATGACTTTGCCAATAAAACAAAGGTGTTTGGAGGGATTTTTGCACCGGTCGAATCATAAGACTATTTTATTTCAGGGTAAATAGGCAATAGCTTCATTGGATTTCAAATCTTATTTGTATTATTTAATCCCTGCTCTTGGAATTGAAGTAGAATACTTCTTAAGGATGTAAAGTTGTGTTAATAAACCAGCGTAAGGCCATGTTTGAAGAAGTGGTGGGTTTTGCACTTACATGACTTCAGTTTGTCAAAACAAGTGTCGTTTGCTTAAACAAAATACGTCATGGGTTTTCTACATCAGAAACTATCTACTGGTCCATGAACTGCTAGGAAAACACGCCGCTACAGAATGCAAGTCTAATCTTTAAAAAGTAACTGATAAGAAGCACTTTAGAAAATGTTACTGCATATGGGTGTTAGTTGTGTTTTTTTTTGCAAATACAGAGATAGCAAAATATTTCCTTTGCAAGTCATTGTAAAGGTTTTCCACTTCTCATGAAAGCTACCATAACCAGTTAAAATGATGCAGTTTACACAACTAGCACAGTAGCTCTGGACTGTGGAAAAAAACCTCTGAATGTACTACTCCAAGGAGAACAGCAGTTAGCTGAAGATGACATCTGTCCTTTCCCTTCAGCCCTACCCCAGCAGTAATGCAGGTGAGCAATTCCCTAAGGGATCTGCTCGTGGGATGGAGCAGCATCTCCTGTTTGGCAGGAGCAGCCTTCCGTCAATACGGTTTGATTAAGCCAAATGCAAACTCAGAAGCCCGTGTTGTCCTAACTTGGTTTCGGATTTGCTGGTCCAGATCCTTCTCTAGCCTCTTCCTCATAGCCTGGAGGTTAGAGGATAAATTGCTGCTATTTGGAACATCAGGGGATTGCTGGTATCTTAGAGCACCTTCACAAGGTCAGTAAACCAAAACCTGTATCTGAATGTGTTTTGGCTAGGTTATAACACCTTCTTCTTTGTTCCTCGGAGTGCCCTGAACTTCAGGGGTGAAGTACTGAGGTGAATACTCCAGGATGTGGAAGAGGTAGGCTTGCTGTGCCTCTGAGGAAATAAGTGTGTCCTTGCTGGTCTATTGGGGTAGAACATGGGAAATGGAGGAATCGTAAATCATTTAATTTACTCTCCAGCTAGGGCTTTGGATTTTGTTTTCCTTTCCTTGAGAGGAGCATTCAGGTGCAAATCCATGTTTCTCATGGAATACCTCAAAATTGCTGTTGATATCTAGTTACAACTTTATGTGACTTGTGTAATTTCTGGTGTACGAAGCCTCTGGGGCCTAAAAAAAGATGAGTTAAGGGTTTTTCTGAATGCAAATGAACATGCTAAATGCTACATCTTGCTAACTGATGATGAAGTGTGGGATTACCATCAGTCATCTTATTTGTGGTAGCGGTGAGAAACTCCCCTGGCAATATTCAGGAGCAACAAATCAGAGTTGGTCCAAAAGGCTGAAAATAATGTTTTGCTCATCAAGAAGTGATGTGTGGGTTTTTTTTTAAAAGCAGATTGCATCTTGCACCCCATAAGCATTAGCCTCATGACAGAAATCAGCTGTGTATTTCAACCTGGATATGCTCTTAGTAGGAATCGTCGTGTGTGATGAAGTAGCTGGATGTTGAAGCTACGTTTTTTTTCCCCCCGTAACTTTCAGTATGACTTAGCTTTAGAATAAGGGAAGAGAAAGCACCGTTGGGTTTAATGCAAACTGGTTTGTGTCTTCCTGTGAAGAATGTACAGCAGGGCTTTGGATGATGACAGCAGCACGTGCCCACGTTGTTTCCATTGGGCTCCAGGCAGGGCTGCCTCCAATGACCCCACAATTCTCCTACAATTTCTATTTAAAACTGCTTTGCGTTTATTTTCAAATGTTAAATAATATTAATGTTTGCAGAATGGAATGTTACCCGAAAAAAGTTTATTGGTTGTTGGTTTTTTGTTTTTCTTTTTATATATAAATGTCAAGGAGTGTGGAAAAGGAAACTCATCAGCAGAAGTTGCCAATAAACAACATCACTTTGTCGGGTGCTTTTGGTGGTCTGTCCTCGTGCTGCTGCTGGGAAACGGCCCCGAGCAGCGCTGTGTGGGGATGCGCGGCCGTGGGGCTGAGGGCGGGTGGCGGGCTTCTGAAGGCGGTTGTGCTTCGGGGCTGGGTGCGTTCAGACCGCCGCTGCGTTGTTTAGAAGCCTCAACGCATTTTTACCGCATTTTAAGGACTCTGGGAGAGCAGACCTTGCACCGCAGCAGCAAGGACCGAAAGCAATTCCGCATCAAAGCGCTCTGGATAGCGGTAAGATACAGGGCAGAGCTGCGGCTGCGTCAGGAAAAATGGCGGCGGCAGCGCGAGGGTTCCGCCTCAGCCAATCAGACGCGGCGGCCGTTGAGCGCGTGGCGGGCCGTTGGCGGGCGGGCTGTGCTGTGAGGGCCGGGCCTGCGGGCGCGGGCTGCGGTCGGTGGTAGGGGGAAAGCGTGCTCTCGTACGGTGCAGATACCGTGAGGTTGGCTTGGTTTCGTGAAGGAGGTGGTCGTGGCTGCCTGCGGGAGGAGCTGCGTGGATCGCTTCTGAGAAGGCCCCATGTGCGCCATGGAGCTGCAGGAGGACCGTGCTGAAAGCAACCAGCAGCGCTTCGCGCGCGGCTCCCTGCTCTGCCCTCGTCCGCGGGAAGCCCGGCAAAGCACCAGCGGGGGCCTTGCAGCGTTATCGGAGGAAAGCTTGCCTTACTTGAGTACGTCTTTAGATGCTGCTATTGACGTGTATGACGTGAGAGTGAGAACCTGCAGCGCCGAGGCAGATGAAAGCCAGAAAGAAGCTGGCGTGCTGAGGACGGCGTGTGCTGGTGGTACGTGGTGCAGCTGCGGGGTTTGTGATGCTGGGAGTCACATCCGTGTGGGTGAAGATTCACAGCTGGAGTACATCAGTGCGAATGAGGAAGGCTTTGGTGATGGGAATAGCTCAAGCGAGCTGTCTGAGCAAAGGGAAGCTGTAGGAAAGGAAGCCCTAGTGGCAGTAGGTCCAGTTCATGACGTTGCAGGTAGTGGAGCTGCAAAAGAACAAAATCTTTCTGACTCTACTTCTGAGTGTTGTACAGCTATGCCAGAGCTTCCCCAGCTGCTCCAGGACTCTCTGCCTGTTGGCAGTGGCACAGTTTGTGGTAGTAAGGAGGAGCAGGCAGCATCTCTTAGTGGTCTTACTGGAAGTGTGCTTGAAAGTCACGCATACGGGAGTAGGAGTTATCCAAATCTGCTTGCACCTGACCGTGCAGAGGTGGAAGATGCTTCCTTACGTGGTGGTGCACAGCCCAGACAGAACGACAGATGTGTTCACAGCAACTTAGTGGAGCAAGGAAGCCCTTTACGGTCACCAAGGGAAAGGGCCCAAGCAACAGCCACACAGGTCTGCAAAAGTGCAGGGGACTCTGATTTTTACAGTTGTGAGGAACCCCTCCTGTGGATTCGTGGTGCCAGCTGTGCTTACTGCGCTTCGAAGAGGGATGAGAAGCAGTGTCCAGTCCCTGCAGTTCTCACTAGCAAAGATCTCAGTTCTGGGGAGGAAGCTGCAGGGAAATCTTGCAGTGCAAATACCTCTGCCTCTCTCAACTTGGAGTGTTGTGAAAGCTTGGTAAATGTGGTCAGTAATTCTAAAGTTAACCAGGCTGTCGACGCAAGTTCTGATTTTAGAGTTTGCTTTACAACCAGCAGAAGTACCAGTGCTCAAGTTCCTCTCTTATCCAGGGCAATTAATACAGATATCACAGTGATGAACAAATTCAGACATGTGGGTTGGCTTGGGGAAACTTGTGCCAGTGTTGCTCGCAGTACAGACTGGCTGTCTGGGACTGGTCCTGCAGAGGAAATGGGATCACAGCTTGCTGATGTGCACCAGGATGGCAGTGCTGCAGCGAATGAAAGAAGTTCACAAGTCAAGGTAACTTCAGAAATAATAATAATGTTGATGCATAGCTTTGTAAACCTAACACTGCTCGGAACTTGCATATACAAATGTTAATCCGTACCTTCTTTGTAATCATCTTTATTTAGGAACAGTGGGAATCCAAAACTGAGTCGTGTAACAGCAGTGTAAAGATAAAGGCTGACAGGTGGGTCGTGGATTGTTCTCTATTTGGAGTTCTAGATGCCGGGTAAGATTTCTGTGTTGCAGATGGAAAGGCTGTGTTTGTTGCAGGGGAGTTGGACTGGACAGCCAACTCTTAAAAGTTCTTTTGAGCTCTCTACAGAGAGAGTGATGAGGTGCTGGAACAGCTGCCCAGAGAGGCTGTGGATGCCCTGTCCCTGGAGGTGTTCAAGGCCAGGTTGGATGGGGTCCTGGGCAGCCAGTATTAAGTGGGGAGGTTGGTGGCCCTGCATGTGGCAAGGGGATTGGAGATTCATGATCCTTGGGGTCTCTTCCAACCCTGGCCATTCTGTGATTCTCTAAAGGTATTCTGTAAAAACTTCCAACTCTAAAGGTTCTGATTCTATAATTCTGCAAACAGGAGGAACTGATTGCATTGTCTTTTTCCTTAAATCACCTCAGACGTAGCTTCTGTAAAGCTGCTCGTTAAACAATAAAACATAGGAAACCTGCAGTATTGACTCAAACTCTTCATGATTGTATTATTATTATTTTGAAGGCCAGCAGACCTCAACAAAGAAGCTGTGAAGGATTCTGCGTCTGTCTGTCAAAATCTACTGCAGAGAGCTATTGAAGCAGAATTGCAGGTTCTAAACGCTCACTACCAGATGTGCTATCAGCACTGCTTGAAGATCCACAAACTGGCTTTGGAGGAAAATGCATGTTTTAGCAGGTGTGTTAATGTCCTTCTGAGTGAAATGGATAACTTGGCATTAATTGCTAAATATTTGCCCTGCAGCAGACTTGCCTCGGGATGTCTTACTGTGCTGCTGATGGGGAAAATTTATCTTTCCTACTATGGGATGCAATATTTTTCACTCAGAGGGTGGTGAGGCACTGGAACAAGTTGCCTGAGGAGGCTGTGGATGCTTCATCCCTGCAGGCATCCAAGGCCAGGCTGGATGTGGCTCTGGGCAGCCTGGTCTGGTGGTTGGTGACCTGCACACAGCAGGGGGTTGGAACTGGATGAGCATTGTGGTCCTTTTCAACCCAGGCTATTCTATGATTCTGTGATGATTTTATTTTAGCAGAAACCACGGAAATACCTCTGCTAATACTGAATCAGGTTCCTCTGTCACGTCAGTTTTGGAAGAGCTAAAGAAGACTTACAACAGTATGAGAGCAAAAATACAGGCGGGCACACCTTTGAGCGCACTTCCACCACTGTCAGTGGAGATAAAGTTATTGCCAATTGTTTCTTCCTATGTCCCATGCAAGGTACGTTTTTGAATTTTCTGTTTGTTTGCTTTCGATGATTTCTTTCTTGAAAATGAAGTCCTGTTTTCTCTTTTGACAGTTATTCAGGGAGGAACTTTGCCCTGGGTAAGTAGTCCTTGTTTCCGGTTTTAAAGCTCTGAATAAACATCTTTTAAGCTCTGCTCCCCTTTGACTTGGGATTCCTATATTTTGGGATGCATCTTGTTGCTCTAGTCTGCATAGCACTTTGGGTGCAGTGGTTTCATTTCAAGGAAGGCTCTACTCTGTAGTGTTCTCAGATGGGAACTGTGCAGTGGCAATTAAATTAAAACTTGTGGAGCTGTACTTTGTATTAAGCCCTTGGATCTTTTGCAGTTCTGTTTCAGGCATGAGAAAGGCAGGTTTTGAAGCTTCACCATTGCAAGAAATCAGAACTCCTGTTAACGTGGTAGGTAGGGCTTTGTCATTTGATAGACGTTGTGCTGGGAGCAGGGTCTCTTCTCAGCTATGCTCTGATAACAGCTATGGGCTGTAAGGCTCAGGCTGGGATTCTCTGCCAGTAGCAACAAGAGCTGCTGAGGGACCACTTCGGGTTGTCCTTTGGAAGCAAAATAATGTGGGGGTTCTTGGTGGGATCATCAGGTTCTCTTTTTAAAATTTACCTGTTTAACTGATTAATGTTCTGAAGTTAAAAAAAGGCCTTATCAAGTGCAAGCTGTATGATATAACTGGAACGTGCTCATAGGAGAGTGCACAGCCCACATGTTTAACTGACAGCCAGCAGCCCAGTGACTCTGCTTCTTCCAAGAAGTCCCAAGAGCAGCTTGAAAAGCAGGACGTGCAGCACGGTAAGCTCACTGCTTCTGATGCATGGCCTGCTCATTGTTTGAGGGGTGAGGTGAGGGGTGTGGTTTAAAATACATGCCAGTAAGCACTCTGACACAGGGCACAGCAGGACATCCCTATATATCAGCCATCTATTACACTTTGTATCCAGAAAAAAGTGGTCATAAACCTTTGCTACTTGAATCACAAGGGAGACCTGCTGCGTGTCACCTCTTCTTCAAGTAGCAGCAAATAATGTAAGTAGCTGGGATCCTCTGATATTCGTTCATCTGAGTTTGACACACTGAAATGTATTTGTCAAGGACGTGTGAGAAACAAAGAGCGGAATGAATGTTGGTTTGATGCTAAGGAGGACTTCACAGGAACAGACTTTTCTGGAGAATCTGAAGAAGTGGGGAAGTGCCAAGAGAAACAAGACACGGTTGGTTTGAGAGGTGAGGTCCCATGCTTTAAGATGACGTACCTCATAATGGCACTGCTACTGTGTGCTCTCTGTCCCTTTCTGCATCCTTCCCTGTAATGGCTTCTTGAAAATTGCTTTAGAGATGTCAGTTTGAGCTGAAAAAATGGTAACAGTCTGATTTCTTCCGTTTGTTATCAGAAGCAAAGATAACAGAGGGTGCAAATGAGTGCTCCTTTGTTTGTGTTGGTGGCTTGAGTTCTTCGGTGTCAGAGGTACGCCTGCTTCCATTTCCATAGCAGTGATGTCTCGCTGCTCGTGTGAACTTTCGTGCTATATCCCTGCAAACAAAACGTGTGTGTTTTTATAGGGTGACCTGAGATTGCATTTCCAGAAGTACCAGATCTCTGTCCTGCTCTGTGGAGATTCTGATAACCACAGGTAAATTAGTAAAGTTTTATTAAGTAATGTAGATGCAGATTAGTTGGCAAAAACCTGTGATTCCAGGCAGCTTCTCACCTTATGAGAAGCTAAGCAGCTTGGAATTTTCTCTTGTGACATGGTTAATGTTCAAAAGATGGGAGTCATCATGTGTTTGTATTGACAGTCCCGAAATACTTACTGCCATTGTGTAGCAACTGAAGCTGTACTTCACCTAGCTTCCTATTTCATGTCTTAGGTGTGCAGTTCTTGGCTTTAAAGACGCCTCTGCAGCAAAGTTAGCAGTGGAAGAAATGAACAAGACAAAAATTAAAGGAAAACCAATAAGTGTGGAGCTTGTCAATAATCCATCGGAGAACAGATCTTCGGCTTCCCGAATCCTTGGGAAGAAGCTTTGGAGTGAAGCCCTCTCTGTTGCTAGCAGTGCAAGCTGTGATCAGAATGAAACACTGCCATCAGCCCCTGGTTCTGTGGGAGCACCTGGCACCTCCCCTGCTTCTCTGAAGGTGCCTCTCCTGCCCAGGGCTTCTTCACCAGCTCCTTGCTCTACACAGTTGCCTTCAGAAGCAAAGTGCCCTAAATCCTCTGCTGAAGACTCCGTACGTTTTCTGTTTGCAGTTAATCAGAAGGTAATTAATGATTACTGTAGCTTCTTTATGTGGCAGATTGGAGCCTCACAACTTCCTTCCTCTAACATGTTCTATTTATTGCTTACTGAGCAGTGTTAGGGTATGAAAGCACAGAGTGTGTCAGTTATAAATTGGTGACATGCTGGAAAAGAGTGATATCACCATTTGTTTGCTCCCACATCAAGTTGTGATGTTTCTTCTTATCCCCAAACCAATAGATATCATAGGTATCATTTCTATGTTCACTCATGTTGGTCAAGGCAAAAATAGTAATAGCTAATGAACTGTAGATACGCTATGTGAATTTCACTTCTCCTTTTTCTGTAACACAGATACTTACTGGTAGTAAAGATCCTCCAAATGACTTGTGCAGCACATAGCCCACTCACTGCTTGCTGCTTTTCATGCAATTTTAGGATGCTGAAGAGAATTCCCTGCCAAGAGCAGCTGCTGCGCCTCTCTCCGCTAACTCGTCAGAAGCCTTTATGTCTCCTAACGCATTGAACTTGAGCAGTTTTGCCAAATTAATGAAGAAACTTAAAGCCATTCATCCAGAAGCTAGTAGGTAAGAGTGCTTGGATTGTAGTTCTGCCCTGATTGGTAATGAATCACAGAATGGTCAGAGTTGGAAGGTACCTCAAGGATCACGAATCTCCAACCCCCCTGCCGCATACAGGGCCACCAACCTCCACGTTTAATGCTAAACCAGGCTGCCCAGGGCCCCATCCAACCTGGCCTTGAACACCTCCAAGGACGGGGCATCCACAACCTCTCTGGGCAGCCTGTTCCAGTACCTCACCACTCTCTGGGTAAAGAATTTCCCCCTGATGTTTGACCTAAATCTCCCTTCCCTCAACTTAAAACCATTTCCCCTCGTCCTACACATATCAACACTTCCAAAGAGTTAATTCCCCTCCCCTCTGTAGGCTCCTTTAGGTACTGCAGGCTGCAATGAGGTCACCCTGCAGCCTTCTTTTCTCTAGGCTGAACAAGCCCAGCTCCCTCAGCCTGTCCTCACAGGGGAGGTGCTCCAGCCCCCTGATCATCTTAGTCGCCCTCCTCTGGACCCTTTCCAAAATCTCAATGTCTTTCTTGTACTGCGGGCTCCACACTTGGACACAGCACTCCAGATGGGGCCTCACAGGAGCAGAGTAGAGGGGGACAATCACCTCCCTGTCCCTGCTGGCCACCCCTCTTTTGATGGACCCCAGGATTCCATTTGCCCTCCGAGCCTCAAGAGCACATTGTTGGCTCATGTTAAGTTTTTCATCTATCAGGACCCCCAGGTCCTTCTCCACAGGGCTGCTCTCAAGGACTGCTCCATCCAACCTGTATGGATGCCTGGGATTCCTCCGGCCAAAGTGCAAAACTTTGCACTTTGCCATGTTGAACCTCATCAGGTTCACCCTGCCCACCTTTCCAGCCTCTCAAGGTCCCTCTGAATGGCATCCCTTCCTTCAGTCTTGTCGACCGCACCGCTCAGCTTGGTGTCATCAGCAAACTTGCTGAGGGTGCACTCGATTCCTACATCGCTGTCATTGATAAAGATGTTGAAGAGCACCGGTCCCAAGACAGACCCCTGGGGGATGCCGCTCGTTACCGGCCTCCACCTGGACATAGAGCCATTGATGACCACCCTCCGTGTGTGGCCCATCAACCAGTTTCTTGTCCACTGAGTGGTCCACCCATCAAATCCACATCCCTCCAATTTGGAGATGAGGATGTGTTGGGGGACCATGTCAAAGGCCTCACTCAAGTCCAGGTAAATGACATTGGTCACCTTTCCCTTGTCCACCGATTTCATCACTCCATCATAGAAGGCCACCAGACTGGTCAAGCATGACCTTCCTCTGATGAAGCCGTGCTGACTGTCACGGATCACATGCCCATCCCTCATGTGGTCGAGCGTGTCATCCAGGATGATCTGTGCCATGATCTTCCCAGGCACAGAGGTGAGACTCACCGGCCTGTAGTTCGTGGGGTCCTCCTGGCTCCCTTTCTTGTCAATGGCAGTGATGTGACCCTTCCTCCAGTCATCCAGGACCTCACCTGACAGCCATGACTTTTCAAAAATGATGGAGAGTGGCTCAGCAACCATCTCAGCCAGCTCCTTCAGAGCCCTGGGATGCAGCCATCTGGCCCATAGACCTGTACACATGCAGTCTCATGAGGCAGTCTTGGACCTGCTCTGTCCTCACAGCAGGGGGGGATTTGTCTCCCCAGTCCCCACCTAGAGGTTTAGGGATGCCATAGCCAGGATAGCTGGAGCGCTAAGCAACTGCACAAAAAGTGATGTCAGCAGTTATTTCTGTTGCTCCTATAGAGACACAATCGTGGATGCTCTGCTGGAGGTGAGGAAGAACAATAATGGTGTCCTGAGTGGTTTGACCATCAGCTCGATTACGCAGAGGGCCTCTGCAATCCTAAGGAAAGCAACGGCTGCTGGTACAGGGAAAGCAGTGTCAATCAGTGAGTATTTAGCCTATAAAAACACAGGTGTGAATTCATCCAGCTGTGTAGCCTAGGAGAACTTCCTAGGAACGTCTTCCTGCACGAAAGTAAGGGAAGGAATCACTAAAACAACGATTTCTAAAGATGGACTGTTGTTGTAGAATGTCTGTAAACACAGGAGCTTGCTAGCACAGCTATCAAACTGGGCACACCGGGGGTTTTACTGTGTGGGTTTGAGCAATGAACTCAGTGACTGAGCACATGATCGATGTTCTGGGCAAAGGTGACATCTAATGGCCAGTTCCTGTGTAGCATTTCACACAGGAATTCCAGTAGAGGCTCAATTCTGATTTAAAACCTGATGATTTTTTCTGGCTGGGTGGATGGGGGGAGAGCAGTGGATGTAGTCTACCTTGATTTCAGCAAGGCATTTGATACTGTCCCCCACGACATCCTTATAACAAAGCTGAGGAAGTGTGGGATAGATGAGTGGACAGTGAGGTGGGTTGAGAACTGGCTGACTGGCAGAGCACAGAGGGTCGTTGTTGGTGGTGCAGAGTCCGGTTGGAGGCCTGTAACCAGCGGTGTTCCTCAGGGGTCGGTGCTGGGTCCGGTCTTGTTCAACATCTTCATCAATGACCTTGATGAGGGGATGGTGGCCACCCTCAGCAAGTTTGCCGATGATACGAAGTTGGGAGGATTGGCTGACACGCCTGAAGGCTGTGCTGCCATTCAGCAAGACCTGGACAGGCTGGAGAGCTGGGCAGAAAAAAAACGGATGAGGTTTAACAAAAGCAAGTGTAGAGTCTTGCATCTGGGGAGGAATAATTCCATGCACCAGTACAGGTTGGGGGATGACCTGCTGGAGGGGAGCTCTGCGGAAAGGGACCTGGGTGTCCTGGTGGATGACAGGTCGGCCATGCGCCAGCAGTGTGCCCTTGTGGCCAAAAAGGCCAATGGCATCCTGGGGTGCATTAAAAAGAGCGTGGCCAGCAGGTCGAGGGAGGTGATCCTCCCCCTCTACTCTGCCCTGGTAAGACCTCATCTGGAGCACTGCGTCCAGTTCTGGGCTCCCCAGTACAAAAAAGACAGGGATCTCTTGGAAAGAGTCCAGCGGAGGGCCACAAAGATGGTGAAGGGCCTGGAGCATCTCCCCTATGAAGAAAGGCTGAGTGAACTGGGTCTGTTCAGCCTTGAGAAAAGAAGACTGAGAGGGGACCTGATCCAGGTCTATAAATATCTAAGGTGTGGGGGGCAGAATGGCGAGGCCGGACTCTTTTCAGTGGTGAGTGGAGACAGGACAAGGGGAAACGGCTGGAAACTGCAGCATAGGAAGTTCTGCACCAATGTGTGCAAGAACTTCTTTACAGTGAGGTGACGGAGCACTGGAACAGGCTGCCCAGGGAGGTGGTGGAGTCTCCTTCTCTGGAGATGTTCAAGACCTGCCTGGATGCCGACCTGTGCGGCCTACTGTAGGGAACCTGCTTTGGCAGGGGGTTGGACTCGATGATCTCTGGAGGTCCCTTCCAACCCGTACAACTCTGTGACTCTGTGTGATATTTATTTCGGTGCAGATATGGAACAGAATAAGTTTGCACATCCTCTAGTTTTTGCGCACTGAAGGACTTTGTAGATGGTTCCTTTCTTCTACTGGCTTGCCTGGAAATCTTGCATTGTTTTCTCCCTTTGGCAGAGTTAGCCCTGAGTTGGACATCTCAATGTTTACACATCTGTGTATTTGTTAATTGTGGAGGAGTCTCTGCATTCGAAAAGACAGGGAGGGAAGTCTGGCCTAACGCTGAAAGCACCACCAGGAAACGCGTGGAGCCTGTTCCCTTCTAAATGCGGACTTGAGAACTTTGAATTAACTCAGGCCATGCAAACAATTACCTCTGGATGTGATCTGTCTCACAAGGACCATTTTATTCTATCAGCATAACTTTTCTGTGCAGTTCTCAGGGCTAGGAAACCTTGCTCTTGCGTGCAAACTTCCACCCTCCGTAGCAAAAGCAGCTCAGCCAATGGTGCCCTGGGATGCTGGCACTGCTGACGCTTTGTTTCGCATACATGTGTTCAGGCAAAACTTAATCTGCTTTTCCTTTGTTTTTCTTTCTGTGTAGGTGTTGTAATGAAGAACTGAACGCTTCACATGACAGATTTTTGCAGTCCAGCTCGCTCCGGGATTGTTCTGTATTTCTTGTTTGTTTGATTTTGGTAGAGCTTTGTGAAAACTCGCTTAGCGTTGCTGCATGGTTTGCAGTTTTGTTTGACAGAACGTTGCCTCAAGGTCTTTTGAGAGTGGCTTTGTGTGCAGGCAGATGGTAAGTAGTTCTCCCCTGTCTGGTCGTTCAGTGCATTTCTCTGAGGTTGAAGGCTCCCATAGCAGACTTCTCATAGCAGCAGCACTTCTCTGTGCAGCCCCGGCTCGTGGTGCTGCTCTGTGTCAGCGATAGCTGCAATGCTATCAAACAGCCGGCAACAACGATTCCAAATATTGTGCAGAAATGTCAGGCATCCTTTTCATGCAAGGCAGGGCAGGACAGGCAGCAAGGCCCAGCTTGGAGAACACGCAGTGCTGGTTGCGTGAACCCAGTGCTGCAGTGGCTGCTCGGAGCAGAGCTGTGCCCTGCAGAGCTGGGCCTGTCAGCCTTCCTTTTGCATGCTGTAGCACAGCACAGGGGAAAGCCTCTCCTGGCCGCGCTCTCCCTGAGGTCTGCTTCGGTGTGATGCAGGAGCACCCAGCCTTTTGTTTGCATGTGGAGCTGCTCCCAGGGTTTTCCATCCTCTTCTGGCAGCTGAGGCGTGTGCCTGCCATGGTGGCCACTGGCGGCCGAGTGCTGTGGTACCATCACATCGCACCTCCGTCCCTCGGCTGGGCTTTGCCCTGCCTCCTTACGGTGAATAAAGGTTGCGATGCCTTCCTCCCAGAGTTGTGCCGCTCTTTTGCTGTTTCCAAATCTCACCCGTTTTGTCTCCCCTCAACAGAACCGCGGCGGCAATCGCTTCCCCAGGGCCCGGCGCTGCGCTGCCAGGCGCCGCTGCTGGTTCGTCCTGAAGCCGCAGCTCAGGCCTCCGCTTTGCTTTCCCCCCCGCGTGCGCCCAGCTGAGCGCAGCGGCAGGCTTTGCCCTAGCGCGCTGCTAACGGCGCTCGCTGCCCTCTGCGCTCCCTAATTGTGCGATTAGACGGGCGCGATGCTTTACAGAGGGCGGCGTGCTGCTGCGATGACGGAGAGGGATGTCCGTAACAGAGCGATTCCCGAGGAGCCGCGGCTGGGCTGCAGGTGGAGCTGTGCGAACTCGTTTGATTTCTGTTAACGCGAAACGAGCACCGAGGACGGGCGCGATCGCGCGGCAGCTCCCGGCGAGGCGGCAGCCGGGCCCCTCGCTGCCGGCCATGGCCCTGCTGCCGCGCCGCTTCCTCTGCTTCGTGCTGGGTGAGTGCCGCGGGCTGCGCCGGCAGCCGGGGGGGAGCGGGGGCTCCGGGAGAGGCTCCTGAACGTGGGCTGTGTGGGCTCTGCCCGAGCTTTGCCGGCCGCGGGGGGAACGGGAAGAAGCGTTCGTTCCCAAGTGCTGAGAAACGATCGAAGTTGGGCTCTGCGCGTGCAGGCGGTGATGCCGTCCAACACGGTCCTCTGTGAGACGCACTGAAGAGCACTCGTGCCAGAAGACATCCCCTGCCTTTGGCTTCTAATACGGAAATTAACGACGGGGCGACTGCTCTAAGAGGGGTTTTGCCATTTTCCATTTCTGAACCAGGCACGAGGAGAGGACGCAGCCAGAAGCGCTCCTTCTGGCCACCCTTCTGAGCTGGGGATGGATTGGCAGGTGGGAGACTGCCATTCACTTTGGGAACTCCTGCATCACCCACCTGCTTTCACAAGGCATGAAGTCTCCTCGATGTTGGTAGGGTTTTGTGTGCAACAGGTGGAGGATTGCCTTATAACCTGAGTCTAGCCAGTAAAAACCTTAGGATTGTGCTTTAGTATAAGAAGTGTGTTTAAGATTGCTTAGAAAACAAGCTGCACAGTGCAGCTACTCTTGCACGAAACTCAAGTGCTCTTTGAAGAAACGTGGATTTGTTTTTCCCCTATTTGCACTCCAGTGCAGGTTTTCTCCTGGTAACCCTGCTGAATGATGCATGGAGCTGTGTGCTGTGACGGGCTCATCCCTGCGCTGTCATTAACCGTAAGCTTCCCTGCTTCAGCTGCAGGACCTCTGCTCATTCTTTTGCTGCACCTTCCAGCACATGGTTTGGGTTCAGGGACTTTAAATAAGACAGTGGGAGCTGGTGGTACTCCAGGCTGCTCTTTTGCACTCTCAGGGCTCACAGCAGGACGTCTGCCTCTGTGTAAGCCTTTAGCTGTGATGGATGGCAGCTCATCCTGGCGCTGAGTTGGGGATGCATTTCTCTCGCTGTGTCCTTTTGCAGGTTTTGTTTGTTTGTTTTTAAAGTATGTTCTGTTCTAGTTGGGAAAAAAAAAAAAATTAAAAGAAAAAAACCCTGTTTGTTCCTTGCTGCTCTGTTGCCATGGACAGACGTGGCCACACTGGGGGTGACCACTGAGACAGTGGAGTGGTGAATGTGGAGGTTGCTGATGCTTCTGATGAAGCAGGTGTGGGTTTTCTTTTTTAGAGAGAAAAGATAAGCTGTGCTAATAGAAGTGCTGGCAGCTTGCTGTGTAAGTGCTGAGGCAAACACAGAGAGCTCAGCTCTCACAGAGTGCAGGGGCTTTGCTGAGCCCCGGCTCTGCCGTGCCACTGCAGCTCCTCGTGCTGAGCTGTGGTCTCATGGTGCAGCGCAATGCAGAAGTGCTCAGGGAGGCCAGCTGGTTCTGTTTCAGTGTTATGAAAGGAATACAGATGCTTCAGATGCCTGGATGGCATCCAGAATAAAACTGGGGGAGCCAGATAAAGGCTGAGACCGCTTTGTTGCGTCTCTGTTGAGTTGGTCACTTCTGTGTCAAGTCAGCCCAGCTGCTCCTGCTGGCTGGGAGCACCTTCCCTTCCTCTTCACCATCTTCCTACCAGCCTCACCAGTTGAGCTTTCCTCTTAGCAAAAAAATGCTCTGTTGGTGCTCTAAGCAGCTGGCTGCAGCTGGGGGATCGTCTAAAATAACCCCAGCCCTGCTTGCCACACCGGAGTGCCAGCTGTGTCCCAAGGTACCTGCTGCCATTAAAGGTGAAACAGCTGTGTCAGCTTGGGGCTGCTTGTTGTTGGCAGGAGCAGACTCTCCTGTGGGCTCTGCTGCCTGATTTCCACATTTGTGGAGTTCCCTGTGGGCCAGGTTGCGTGTGGAGCTTGGTTGTTGCTGGTGCCGATGGATGAAGTGATCCCAGCTCCAGGCTGTCAGAAAACCACATGATTTCTGTTAAACCCAAGCAGATTTGCAGGGTTATCACAACATTTGGCTGCGTTAGGTCCTGGAACAGAGGGGACTTGAAGGTTCCTATTCGTGAGGAGAGATGTTGGCCTCTGTATGCGAAAAGGCAACAGTGAGCCTGGGCTCAGACCTGCTTCGTGCTCTGCTGGGTCGCTGTGCCATCAGTGCCGGCATTGCCACGTCTTTTTAGGTAAGGCTTGGTGGGAAGCCATCTGTGCTTTGTGTGGGTGAGCAGGAGAGAAGTGCATTATTCAGCTGGAAGGGGAAAATAGCCTGCATCAAGAAACCCATCTTAAAAAGTGAAATAAATTGTTCTCTAGCTGGGAAAATGCATGTTGAAAGTATTTAGGCGAGCCGTAATTCTTTGCAGCCTGGGATGAGTGCATCAGCAAGACACTGGAGCTGTTTATTTCCCTTTGCTCTAATGGATTTTTATATTTATGTATTTTGTTCTTTGTAGGCTGTGTGCTCAGCTGAGTGAGTAACGTGTGTCCGGGAGCCATTTTTGTAGATCTCAAAGGTAGTTCCATAAAGCAGCCTCTAGTTGTGCACAGCAGAGTGCACCCAGCTCAACGCAGACAAATGCTTTGGGAAGCCAAGCAACGCGATCAGAGCACTGCTGTCCCCAAACTGACCTCCAGCATCTGTGCCTGTGGTGCTGACCCTCCTCCTGATGCACACACACAGGCAGAGATCACCTCAGCATCCTTCTGATCAGCCCCAAAGCCCAGCAGGGTGAGCATGCAGGTCCCTCTGTCCTCCTCCTTGCAACCCCATGGTCTTTGGGAGTATTAAGTAATGAAAACCCGTGCTTCTCTCCAATAATTTAACCAGGGCAGATAATTTTTAAAAAGCCCACGCTATTCATTAAGGATGTAATTATAGCTAACTGCTCATGCCAGGTTTTGGTGTGTAGTCAGCCAGCAGTTGGTGTGCAGCGTGCCCAGCTTCTGATTCATAGTCCTGTCCCTCCCCTCTTCATCTGGTCTTTATTTTATCTATGTTCTAAATCAGTTTTGTTTTGGTTTGGTGTTTTTCTTCTTGGAAAAAAGAGCATTTGCTGCTCTGTCCTGCATGGAGTTAAGTCCAGGGACATCCAGGAGAAGTCGCCTTCCAGGAAATGTGCTTGACAGCCACCAGCACCTGACAAGAACATCGCGTCTCTCCTGCTGCTCCACACAGGGAACTGAGGTCAGGGGAGGAACTGGCGCAGCCCGGGGCTGCCTGTTGCCATTTATTTATTAGCTAACAGCATCTAGCAGTTCTGCTATCAGGCAAAAAGTCAGTCCTGTTTTAATTTTAATCCAGTAGTTTGGATTGGATTAAATCGTACCTCAGCTGCTCTGTGCAAACCTGAATCATCCCTTGCGCGGGGAGAAGTTGGCTGCAGGTACAGGAAACCGCTGTAACAAATGCTCCATGAGATACTGACCGTGGAGCTCTGCCACCAGAGGTGCCTGAGCGTGACAGAGCTTCAGCCTAGGGTTTCTTCTGAGGAGAGGGAAGGCTGTCTGCAGGGCCTTATTGATAGCACAGAGGAAAGGAAAGCTCTCAGCAATGTCTCTGCACTAAGTTTTGGTGCCACCACAAGTTTGTGCCGTGGGTGCTTTGGGCGCATCAGGCAGACCACAGCCCATCTGCTTGCATGTGGGCACAGCTGGAAGCTGTGGGCTTAGCTGTAGTGCTGGGAGCACTCACTGGTGCTGCGGAGTTTGAGCCACAGAGCTCATTCTCAGTGACCAACAGAGCAAACCTGCAGGCAAGAGGGGGGAAAGCAGAGTGATTTCAGCCTGGGCTTGTTCAGAAAGCAAATGATTTCACATGGGGTTTTGTAGCGTTCGGGAGAAAATGCTGGGATTTTAGTCCTTGAAACCCAGAGCTTTGCTGGCTTGTAGATAAGCGTGCTTGTTCGCTGCTTGCCCTGCTGTGATTGTCACTTAGCAGTGGTCTGCAACCTTTGGGGGTTTAATTACACCTCCGAGCTTTTAGCTGAATATCCAGCTGTTTTCTGCTCCCTGCTGTGCAGCCCTGAGGGCTCTTCACCAGGAAAGCCTGCCAGTCCAGCTGGAACTGGGTTGATTGCTAACACATCCATGGGCAACGTGCTCCACATGTTTCTTCCTTCTACATCCAGCACCATCCAGGGGTGTCACAGGGGCGTTCATTTAATGGCATTTCCTTAATAGCTCAGCAAACCGAGGGACCTGAACAGTAGTTCAGGTACTCCTCGTATGCCTTGCCACTTCTTTCCCAGCTGCTCACAGCCATGCTCAGCCCATCCTTGCCTTTGAGTTGCTTTGATTGGCAAGCACTAAAAGCTCCCAAGGGTCGTGTTTTTGCTTGCTTTGATTTCTTTGCGTCTTTAACTTTTATTTTCTCATTCTGGAGTTCATTTCCATGCTGAATACGAGACAGCTTTAGCTTGCAGCTGCTCAGGTATGGCCTGTGGTTGCTTCTTGTCTTTCCAACCGAGGTGGAGCTGCCAATTAAGGTGTTTTCCTCTAGGAAGTGGCCACGGTGTCTGTTATTCGGGAACAGATGTCAGGAAATGCTGGGGCTTCGTTAATAATAGTTGTTGTGCTGGTACAAGTGGATGACCTGTCTCCAATCTCATCTGTGCTAATTGGCTCCGGGCAGCCAGGCTGAGCTCAGTTAAATTCTGCTTTTCCTCACGTTGTATTGCTCTTGAATTTCTCAGGGCAGCTTTCTCTTCCCTGGCTCCTCTCTCTGCTTTGCGTGCCTTGCTTACTTCTGCATGGCTCTGCTTCCTGCTTTGCTCCCAGTTCCCCTTGGCTCCTCTCCTGCCTGCTTTTCAGTCCGTTCTCCAAGCCCTGCTTTCTCCCTTTGCACCCTGTGCTCAGCGTTGCTCCCGTGGACGACTTTGGCCATCGCAGCCCGCTGCTCCCAAGGCCAACATTTCTGCAGCTAAACCACGCGCAAATTATTTCTTTTGTTAAGAAATGAAATAAAAAATACCCCCTTCTCCTCCAGCTTTTGCACTGAGCTATTCACATGTAGCAAAAAATAGAGTTGGAATGCGATGCTTGCCTGCAATGTGCTCCAGTAGCTCCAAAGGCACCGGCAGGCACTTTGGGACCAAGAGCAAGGTATTATTTATAGCCAGCTGCAGTAAATCATTCCTACTAAGGTTTTTCTTTCAGCCTGATTCCTGTGTAACATTACTGCTGCTTTCCATAGAAAAACTGGCACAAATTCATCCAATAACACAGCTCGTATGGGAGCCCAGTCGCGCTGCTCACAGTCACTCCCTGCAGCCTTTCTCCAGTGCAGTCTTCATGCCCCAAATTCCACTAGTGGAGTCCACAAGAAGCATCTTTCTCCTCTGATCCCAAACCCCTCTATGGCAGAGCTCAGACTGGTGGCGACAGTATTTTGGTGCTGGTGCACACCATCTGTGCAGAGATGGGTATTTGTTTGGAGGCACAGCGCCTTGCAGGTAATTTGTAAGGAGTTCTTCAGACAGGACCTGTCTGTGCTGCTGGTTTTTAACAAGAACACTGAATTTGAAGTCCATGCCATCAGCAGAAGATAAGGCTGCATCCTTTCTTATTCATGCCTTACCTGGGAGAACACGCTGTGAATAATTGATTCAGGCATCAGGCACTTGGAGAAGTAACTGCAGATGATGGGGAAGGGAACTGATGATAAGTGGGGAGAGGGGAAAATAACAAAAAGCACGGCATGTTTTTAAGGGGCTGTCTAAGAGCAGGGCTGCCTTTACCTCCTGCGGTGCTCTGGCAGATGGGTTTAGCTCCAAGCACCGGCTCAGGGCAGGGCTCAGTTATGGGTGCCGTTCCCTGCCTAGTCCCATGGTAAGTATGGGGAGGTGGTGACCCACGACCCGACCCCTTGGCCTGTCTTTCAGCCCATCACTTCATCGCGGCGACGGCGTGCCATGAGGCGGAGTACGGCAGGCAGATCCGCGAGCGCTGCCTGCGACCCTTCAAGCTCAGCATGGAGGGCATCGGGCAACAGCTGTGGTGCGACTGGGATGAGACCATGGGGTAAGTGTGGGTCTTCCTCTCCAGAACAACTCATGAGCCCAAAAGAGAGCCGGGTCAGAGCTGGCGAGCCTAAGGGACAGCGTGGGTGGTACCGCATCAGGGACCTCCTGCACCCATATTTGATTTGGGGATGGATTGAGTTCAGCAATGGGTTTTCTTCCACAACGGACCAAATGTGCCATTTCACACTGCTTTTTTGTTGTACTGTGACAGTGCCCTGGCAAAGGTACCCAGAGAGGCTGTGGGGCCTCCTCCTTGGACCCCCCCCCATTCAGACCCACCTTGACATGGTGCTGGGCACCCTGCTCTGGGTATTTCTGCTGGAGCAGGGGCTGGGCCAGAGGGACCCAGAGATCCCACGCTCCCTTAGTGTGAGACATCCTCTGTATTTAAAGTCTCAGGCTGTCCTACAGGCTTGCCCTTCGCATCCAGAAGTCGCATGTTGATTTTTCCTGCCATCTTGGAGGAGAGGTTGGCGTGCTGTTGGTAGGGCATGGCAGCCTTCTGCTGCTCATAATCAGTGTCAGGGAATTAGCAGCGATCCGTGGCAGATGAGAAGCAGGGTCCTGGGCTGCTCTCACCAGAGCTCACTTTGCATGTTGTGCTCTCATCCAACATCGGGGCATGGTCTTTCTCTTGAGAGACAGAAGAGTGTACAAAAGCAAGCTCTTGCAACACAGCTGGGGATTGAGGGCAGCTGGAAATGGAGAGCAGCTGGAAAGGGAGAGCAGATGCTGCCACGTGCTGTGAGTGTGTTGCACAAACATACAGTTTTCTGGTGAATTTCCTGCCTGTTCCTCCTCTTCTGTGCCAAATTGATATCTTCCTCTCTGTGCATTTATGTGTATGTAAACACATATGTAGCCTACAAAAATGACAGCTTGGGTTTTCCTTCCTCTTTATCAACGATAAAATTGAGGCGAGAAAGAGCAGGAAGACTGTGTGGGAGATGTTCTGCTTCTGGGAAACCTCATCTGCCCCAAAACCTGACTCTCCTTCCTGAAAGATTCAATGGGTTTGTGAGACCAGCATTAGCCCTTATTCTGTTCTTTTCTGTAGCACAGAGTGCATTGGACATCTCTTGTTTTCATGATGTCTGGGGCTGCTGCCTCTGAGCAAGGGGAAGTGCACCTCGTGATTCGGTGCCACCTGTGAGCTGGATGAGGTGCAATCCATCTCCAGATCTTCGGTGAGGCCACAGCACAGGAAGCAGAGTTGTATTAGGGAGCTGCTTCTTTATCTCTGACATCCTGATTTTCTTCTGAATAGCTTCTGCTAAACTTATTATCCTTGAGGCACTTGAAGGACATGTTGATAAACTCACAGTGTTTAATTTGATTGCACGAGTTCATTTGCTCCGTGGGAACACGAGCCTCAGGTTATGGAGGAGAGGATGTTCTGGGCCTAGAGCCTCATTGTTTGTTCTCCATATTTCACCCCATTTTGATTCTTGAAACCCTTCTGGAACAGAGCGTCCAACCATCAGTCGGCTGAGCCCCATGTCCATCCATGCCACATCCACACGTCTCTCCCTCCAGCAGCATCGGCTGCAGCGCTGCCCTGCACAGCACCACAGCCTGAGCATCCTCCCCAGGAAGAAATATAGCCGGGGAAGCTGTGTGAGCTGCCACTTGCTTTGGGAAGGCAGATTTGAATAACAAATTACATGCACGCTGTGTGATGGGAATGGAGGAGGACGAACCACCCCAGTGCCAGCATGGCAGCGCAGCTGCAGCCGTCACTCAGCTCTGGCTGCTGAGGGGCCGCCAGGCTGTCACCCTGCTAAGAATACACCCCAGGCATTTCTATTTATCGCCAGCTTCCCAAGTGTCTGTGGGATGCGCTGTCTTGAACAGCGACCTTGCAGGGGAAGACACTGTTTTCTTTCCCTTTCCTTTAGAAAGTAGAAGTGAGCTTTTTGCCTTCTGTCGTTTTCCTCCCCCTTCCTTTACAAAGTGGGCTCACTAGAAGAAGAAACCTATTTCTGTCCCTGGCTACCCAGTCTCAAGTATCTGTGTGCACATACAGACACCTCTCCAACAGAAGGTATGATCTCTATGATAGAAAATATGTTTTCTGACATACATACAACCATACTTCTATTATGGAATATTATATCCCATCTTGGTTATTATATTTCACCTTCATTACGCACACAGTAATACTCTTACCATCACAAACCTTTCTGCTGGTATCCAGGGCTGGGCGGATCCATTTTAGTGGGGTCTGTGGGAAGCACCTGGCGACGGGAGGCTGGTGAGGACCCAAGTCCCCCACTGTTGCCACCCCGGTGCCCTGTCTGTCTTGCAGCACCTACGGGGAGCTGACGAACTGCACGGTCGCGGTGGCTGAGAACCTCACTTGCTACTGGCCCAACCGCTTGGTGGATGAGTTCTTCGTCGCCGTCCACAGCCACTACTTCAGGAACTGCTCCCCATCCGGCCGGGCGCTGCGTGATCCCCCCAACGGCATCCTCTGCCCCTTCATCCTGGTGCCCATCCTCGTCACCCTGCTGGTGACAGCGCTGGTGGTGTGGCGGAGCAAACGCAGCGAGGGCATCGTTTAGAGATGGTTTGTAGGGGAGAACCTGGCCAAGGAGCATCCTTGGGTGCTGAGCCCCATCGGTGCCGCTGCGTCCCCTGCTGGCCCCTTCCCAGGTGGCTTCCAATTAAATCCATCCTTAACAACCTGGGGATGCTGGTGGCATTGAGGATGCTGCTCGCTGGGTAATGGGAGAGTGCCACAGCTCTGCTCAGACCTTCCCTGCTTCCCTCCCAGCAGCCACTGGGGGGAAAAAAGGAAAAAATGGAAAAATCGGGGGAAAAAAAACAAGGCAGGGGTCGGTGTCTTGCCTCTGGTGCCAGCACAGCACTGGGACGTGCCATAACCACAAGGACAACGCGTCAGGGCACAGCCTGGATGATAAAACCTTCACTTTTTATCCTTTTTTTGTTGTTTTACCCTTTGTATCGGCAGGAAAAGCACCTTCTCCCCCTGCCCACCTGCAGACAGGCTCTGACTACAGGTGGAGAGATGGGTGTGACGGTCACTGCTTCATACTGGCAGGTGATACCAGTAGCGGCACTGATGGCCTTGGAGGTGCCCCAGGGCCAGTGAACAATGGGAATTAGGTGCTTTTCCTAATTAAATAAATACACGCAGAAGTAAAGCAGGTGGCAGTCTTTGGTGCATCCCCTCCACGAAGCCAGGCTCCGGGTGGGTTGAGGGTCCCCAAACCCCCACCCTGCTGCCCTGCTGGGTGCCCCTGTGGGTCTCCTTTAGGTGCCCAGGGGAGGACTTCACCTCCAAACCAAGCCCAGGGGAGGGAGGCATGGGGGGAGGGGGGGAATCTTCAGGTGAGATATGGAAGCTGAGGGGAGAAACAGAGCTAGGGGATTACACTCAGCCTATGGAATGAGGATTTCAGTGGGGAGGCTGTTGGAATGGGGCACGTGCCAAGCATGGGCCAAGAGCAGCCCCAAAGCACCCCTGCAGGCCTGCTGCCCCCCGCAACCTCGTGGAGGGGTTCATCCCTGCCACTGATGAAAACTGAATGTGCTTTCCACCCTGCCTGTGTGTGCTTCTCTCCCTACCCTCCCTGACATTACCACTTTGGCAGTAGAGATCCGCCACAGTCACCTCCTGCTCCAAGGAACGTGCTGCTCCACATTTCATTCCCAATGCATACAAAGGCTGCATTATCTAAAGAGAAGGCGCTCCTGCCACGTGCCATCCACACGTCTCATCTCCTCACTTTTCTGGGCCTCCAGTAACACCTGCAGGAGGGAAACGTAGCCAGCAAGGCTGCTGCAACCTGCTGAAGCTGCCCTGTGCACACAGAGGGGGAGGGGACTGAGAGACCTGGCCACTGCACAACACAACAAGCGCTCTGTATGAAACCACACCAACATTTATTCCCGGGTTTATCTAGGTATAAAAGCTGCTGTGCAATCCCCCCGAGGTCAGGGTGAGCAGTGGGAGCTGAGGGCACCAGCAGAGGGTCAGCAAAGTGCCCACACACAGCATGGAGCTGAGTGATTGCTGAAGGTCATGGGAACTGATCCCCCCCTCGACTGCATCCCCAGCTGAAGGCAAAGGCAGATTTCTTAAACAAAACAAATCTCCCTTTCATTACTTTTCCACAGAAATATATATATATATAAAAGATATATAGGATGTTACTAATACTACACAATCACTTAAGTTACAGATTAGCCTTATATTCCTTTTAACTACTTCACACGCACACAAAGAAAAACCACCGTGGCCCAAACAGGAGCTGAAAACAGCACTGTAAAAATTCCAAACTTGTGACAAGAAGGGACTTACATTAAACACCATGGGAGTTCCAGTGCTGCAGCACAGGGGGTGTTCAGCAGAGCACTCTGCCTGACTCCAGCAGCTCCTGGACAAAGCTCCTACAGTTCCTGCTCATCAAAAGCAACAGGATTGTGATTTGGTTCACAGGAGACCATTTTATTTCCAACTTGAAGTGTTCCAAACCCACACCACCTGCTTGCTTTTGGCTTTTTCTTTCTCCCCAAACGAGGCAAAAGGTTTTAAAAAAAAAAATAATAATTCCAATTCCAATAGTGATTTCTTTTAACTTGTCAAGCATATCTCATCAACAGGATATACAGTACAGTTCAGAAGAGTAAACATTTTATAAGTAAGCAAACAACTTGGGTTTTTTTTTTTTTTTTTTTTTTTGTTTTTTCAACCAACAAACACAATTTCTTGCTGTATTGATGCTGAACTCTCCTTTTAACATGGACAAGTTATGAAGTTAGGTTTCTTCTTCGGTACAACATGGACACTGGACTGGTACAGTCCGGGCTGGTTTTCTTCTGGTTGGTGTTGTTGAAGTTGAAGACAGCATGGAAGCCGTGGTCCTGCTGGCCATCAATCTTCATCATCTCGCATAGCGCTTCATGTAATCTTCAACTTTATTCCTGAAGTCCTCCTGGGGAGAAGCAGAGGCAGAATTACCACGAAATGAACGCCCACCACTGCACAGACACCCCGCACACACCCTACGTGTGCAAAGGAACTAATGGAAGGGATGTAACACCTTGTTTTAAACAAGATGCTGTGTGTCAGCCAGCTCCAATCCTGCCGGCAGATAGGAAGGCTATGCATCACACTGGAGTGTTTTTGAACACACTTACAAGCTTACAAACTACGTGCCTCTGAGCCACTCCCCAGTCTCAGGCTGTCTCCAGGTACCTCGAGTTCTGCTGAAATATCACACCACCAAAAATAAGTGACACCTTCAACTTGTGTTCAGCTCTGACAAGGCTGCTTTGCTGCACACTGGGACGATTACTCATAATGGCAAATGTGCTGGAAATCTCATTTGCAGTCATGGTGGGCACCCTGGGTATCACAGGCTGATCCCTCACAGCAGCAAAATGAGCACCCAGACTCTCCTTGGGCAATGACAGCATTGGAGCACGTCAGTCACAGCGCTGCACCTGATACACTAAGACTTGGACTCACTGTATTAGTGAGGAATGGAGCTTGATTACAGAATAACCCGAGTTGGAAGGGAGCCATAAGGACCATCGGGTCTGACTCCACACATCAGCGCAAGAAGGCAACACCACCCATCTTTCAGGACAGTAACCCCAATTAAGACCCTTTCTAACATGTTTTTTTTTCTGGTTTTGCAACCATCTACGACTGCTGACACTCTTGCTTACAGCCCCCATTTGCTGGGAGCTGGATGGGTTAACAGAGGGCTCCGTGGTGCCCGCTGCCCTGGGTCACTAAAACAAGC
This sequence comes from Lagopus leucura, assembly GCF_019238085.1. NCBI lineage: Eukaryota > Metazoa > Chordata > Aves > Galliformes > Phasianidae > Lagopus > Lagopus leucura. The sequence goes on along the minus strand of NW_024962267.1, from coordinate 18,913,876 downwards.
TGGGAAGATGGCCAAGAAATAGCACTGAACATGCAACAGAGCCAGCTGCATCTTTACTGTAACTACAGTACCTACAGGTGGCTCAGGAGCCGGTCCCATGCTTTTCAACGGACAGACAGGGCCTCTGAACTCAACTCACAGCAGCTGGACCTGGGCCAAGGGGTGCTCCAGGACTCCACGCCCTCACTTACAAGTTATCACCAGACGAAGGAGCTGACAGCACTGGTGAGAATGCCTTACGGCTGTCCTTGCTGTATGTGAAGGAGGTTCTCATTACGGAGCTGTAATATTCCATCTTCACATGCCATATGGCTCAACAGTCCCTGATTAACAGTGTGCACTTTCCTACGTGCACAGCTGTTGGTGTGCAGCACTGAATAATCAGAAGCAAGGAATTAGTCAGAGCAGTCTGTATTCTGCATGACAAAGAGGAGCACGGGATCCTGCAGGAGTGCTAAGGGAGAGCAGGAGTGGGGCTGGGGCGGGCAGTGCATGCAAGCACCCATCACCATGTTAGGTGAGAGCCCTGCTGCTCTCTGCCCCCTGCTTCTACCCTACAAAGTCCTGCACCCCATGGTCGGGATGCTGAGAGGGAGAAGACTGGGGGACTGCTGCTGCCAGGGACCCATCTGCTGGGCTCCTGCCTTGTCCCTGCTGGGACAGCTGCCTGCCCCGTCAGTGGCACTGTTAGGCCACTGTAAGGGGAGAGGGCTGATTGTTGCTGTGACATTTGACTACAGCAGCACAGATGCTACAGTGCACGACGCTCCATCAGAAGCAACCCCAGCCAGCCATTAAGCTCTGAAAGGCCATCAGGGAATGCTGAAAATACTTTTTAAAGCTTTTCAAAAGGGAAATCTAATTTTAATTTGCCTTTCATCAACTTCAGGGCGCAGCGTTTCCATCACGAGCTTGGAGATAGCACACAGATGGAGTAAGAGGCTGCCAGTGCCGCCCATGGGTTTTCCCAGTGGGGAGGTGGGGTGGTGGGGAGAAGCAAGGCTGGGCTTTATGCCTGGGAGCAGCACCTGCAGTCCTGTCTTGCCTGGGATGGAAGGTCAGCAGAAGAGAGCAACAGCCCAGGGATGAGCAAGAGCTGGTGGATACCCACGATGTGGCAGTGTCTGCTTTAGACCCATGCACGAGCAAAAAGCCATTTTGGAGCAGACCTAAAGCAGTTTTGCCCCGAGCTGCAGGGAGGTCAGAGCGGTACGTGAGCACAACGGGTCCATGGGGAAGCATGTACTGCATGAGTAATGCTGGCCAAACCCCTGCTTCATCTGCTGAGAATCACACTGGGGCATCGATCGACCGAAGGGAAACTCAGAATTAATCAGCAGATGAAGAGTGTGATATATGAGCCACAACATATTTCACAATATCACTGTGCTGAAAACTGGGTTACAGCACAGACCAAAGTCCAGCACTCACTGAGCTTCTGTTTGAACACAACAAGCTTGGAGCTTTCTGAAAAAGCTGCCGTCTCAGAGTTGTTTTATCTAAGAATATGGACCCACATAGTAACACCAAATAGTAATTTAAACCTCCACTATTTCAACACGACATTATTTTAGTCCAAAGTTTATCAGCAGGGTTAAATCCCAAATGGTTTCCGTTAGGACCCTCTTTATGGCTTCACTGAAAGGCATGTTAGTGGAATACTGGGCTCTACCACTCACCAGTAAGCAAGCCACAGTCTGCTCATGTTGCTCAGCCCCACTCAGTGCTTTGGGAGGAGGACACAATAATTGGGCAGGTTTGCCTATTAACCCCGTAGAACACATTTAGAGCAACCTTTCTTTTCCATCTTGTAGGAAAAAATTAGTCTTCACATCCACCAGCCCCTGCACTCCCACTCTCTTTTAGAAAGGAGCTGAATGAAACACAAAGATCTCCAGGATCAGGCCTTTTCCCAATCCATATTCCTACCTCGCTGTGATTTTCTTGGCACTGTTTCATTTAGAGCTCAGCTTCTACATCATTTTACACATTTTCTGAGCCCTGTAATTACACTTCAGTTGCACGAAGGAGGACTTGGAGAGAAGGGAGGGTGAAAAACAGCACAGTGTCCCCGCCACACTCACACCAATCTCTGTGCAGTCCCCACAGCATCAGTTTTTGGGCATTTTTCCCCCCAAACTGCTGCTCTCACAGGTCAACTGTCTGAACTGATGCGAGTGAACTGATGGGAGTGGTGGCACTGATGCACCTGCTGGACTGCTGCTCAGGGAGGAGGCCAATGTGCACCGTGCAAAGTGAAGCACTTTGAGGTGCTCAGCAGACAAAAAGGCCATGGATTAGGAGGCGTGAAAGCTGCTGAGGTGGTCAGGGCCTACAGCTAAGTCTTGCAGAGGAAGATTTGAGCCCAAGCACAGCATCACCACCCCCCTCACCTTCCAAAGAGGAGTCCTCACTCGGCTCCTGGGAGTGCTCTGGTCCTCCAGCTGCAGAGCCAAGTGACTCAGGCTTTGCCCTGACTCTGACTGATCTGCTTTGCAATGCTTACGCTTTAGCCAGGTTGCTGAAGACAAGAACATCCACCTGGGTCTGTACTGAGTCATTTCCACGTGGCCCTGGGCAAAACTACGCTCCCACCAGGAGCTGCTCTGCTCCTGGAAGCCTTGCTGATACAGCTGTTGGAACTGCCTGCAGGAAACAGCCCTGAAAAACAATCACCTCAATCATCCCAATTACACAGATGCTACAAACACACTTCCACCTGTGAGGATGTCACTCATTCCCAAGAGAGGATATGTCTTCAGGATCTGACATCTTAATGGCTAAATGACCACAGCGGAGGAAATCAGAGCTGTCTGGGTCTGGCAAGAGTTTTCACAAGTCATCCCCTCCACAAGTCATGCCCTGCAGGCACAGGGAGGGGGAGCTCAGCACAGACTTCTCCCAAAGCCACACATTTGTCTGCAGAACGTGAAACAGAAGCTTTCCTAACACATGGAAATCAAAAGGTTGCAAACATCTGCATTTCTGCCATCACCTCAGCCAGTCAAACCACCTGCAAAAGCTTCATCAACTTCAGGGAGGCAGAAAGAGGCTCCATCCGTAATCAAAGCGTTACGAAAGGTGGGTAATGGTTTCTATAAATACCATTAGAATTAGAAGAGGAACTTTTTTGCTATTTACATCCGTTAGCACAATTAGCAGTTGTGTCGTTGCTCGTTTGCACACGCTGCTTAATGCACTCTGTGCTCAGCAGGGGAAGGTTTCGAGGCTGTCATATGGATGCAGCACAAAATGGGGAGGAAATCCAAGGAAAACACACATATGCTGGGGGAAAAACAAAATGCAGAGCCTTCGTGGTCGCTGCGATTTCAGCACAACCACCATCAAACAGGGAGGTTGGCTGTGCTAAGGAAGTGAAGGATTTCCTGTAGTAAACAAGGAGATAGCTAAATGCAGTGACTCACAGGGTGCACTCTTTTGCAAAGATGGGTTTGGACTGGGATGGTGCTGTTGTTCCTACTAAGACAGCTCAGCTGCAAGCAAAGCAATGAAAAACAAACAGCAAAAATTAAGCAGCTTCCAAAAAAACCCACTTCAATACCTCAGGAAGACTTTGTGGGTCTAATTAGAGCAATTCTTCAGCGTTTCATAACCCCTCTTAGAAAACGTTGGGACAGAGATACTTGGCTCAGTATCCAGGAATAAATGCAAGCTGCTTTCTTTTTCTTTTTTAACCTGAAGAAGGTTATAAAGCCCTCACTCTTCCATCACATCACAGTTCTGTGCTGTTCTTGAAGATCATGTCCAGAACCAGCTTCTTCCTATTAGCAAGAGAAATCCCAGCACAACCAGGGGCAGCGTGGAGCTATCAGTTTAAACATGGGAATGAGGTTAAGTGGAAAACCTTATACCCAACAATGGACAAAGGCAGATCCCAGTCCAACAGAAGCTGAAACACGAGAATGTAAACAGCACAGCAAGGACGAGGCTGCACTAATCTAAGCAACGCATTGACTCAAATATTCTGCAATGCAAACAACATTAAAATGAGGGCCTGACAATGCCAGCTTGAAGCAAACATAATGAGAGCGAGACGTGGGCATGCCTCCCCTTGTTAGCTGCAACAATGCCCTCTCTTGACGAGCACAAGCAGCCTTTCTGTTGCCTGCTCCTCCTTGAGCTAAGAGCCAATTGCATCAATCGAGCTGTTGACAAAGTCCAGCTCCGAACAAGCTGAAGATAAAAACATACTAATTTGTGTCCTACATTCTTAGATGCACAAATCAAAAGGCTGGAGAGTTCCTGGAGGCACGGATCTATTCTGGTCACTCTCTCTGGAAGAGCAGCAGAATCAAATAAACGTACATGGAACTGGTCAAGGGACAGAGGCGGCCGTCCTGGCTCAACAAGTCAGCTGTGTTTGTGGTACAAAGGGCAGTGTTGGAAGGTTTGGCACTCCGTGGAACCTGCAAGTCTGACACAGATTGCAGCTCAAACACACACATCTGCTCCAGCAATTTCAGGGATCACCAGCTGGGATTCTGGGTAAAAGAGAGGCACCAAGACAACACAATGAAGTGAAAGAAGGGGCAAAGGTAGTAAGAAGGTCAAGTTGTAGCCTACTGATGTCCATACACACTTTTTGGGCAAAGATGAATGGGATCATCCTGTAGGAAGAACCATCTGGAGAGCTGTCCTGAAGTCTCCTGACATATCTCAGCCAGACAGGAAGTATCAGTGAAGACCAAGAGATTCCTGAAGTGTTGTAACGATTAATCATAACGTTTGTCAAAACATTTCTTACAATAAGAAGTTTCAAGTAGCAGTATCTTCTTACTGTTTCCGTGGGTATATATAGAACTCCTCAGATGATCTCAAACTCTTCTCTCCCATAGCCCCCCGTCCCACAGCAAATTCATGGGCACTTTCTTTTTCACTGGAATTTCTTGGTAAGAAATGAGCGACGCCGCAAAGTCAGCTATGATACAGCACAGAATTCAACAATGATTTGGGTTTTTGTTGTGTTTTTTTTTAACCATGGTACTGTTTCCTTGAGAATTAATAATAATACAAGATGAAGCAGCAGCCGTTTCAAAGCCTTGACTTCAGTTACCACTATAGCAACCTGAATAGCACAACTCTCACACATCAGTGCAAGGCTTGTGGTGCTGACAAAGAGCGTGTTGAGCAAAAATCCCCTAAAAATTACTGCATACCACAGTCTGATTGCTGATGAATTCAAATACGGTCAAACAAGATAGAGGAAAAAAGACAGATGCATGCGAAAATATGCAGATCTTGTGATCAGTATGAAGTAATGGAACTCCCCTTGGTGTCTGAATTGCTGGTGGATACTTACCTCTACCAGAATAAAGCCTCGTTTAGTCAGTGTGCTTACTGGCAACCCACACATTCTTACCCACACAGCTGCAGAATAGCCAGCAAAATCAAGACAGGGCTATAAAACACATTCAGCAAGCAAAGACAACACGATCTGCCTGCCTACAGACTTGCCAACTATCACTGCTACTCTCCTTGTCCCACCACAATGCAGCTTCCATGATATTTCTCCTCTCTCCAGTTCCCTCATCCTTCTGGTCTCCTCCCCAGCAGTTGGATGAAAGTAAAATGCATGCTCCATGTGCCCTCATGGGCCAAGGGCATCTCACCTGCTGTGGATGCCAGTGTGGGCTCACACCGATGGTGAACACTGACCTCCAGCCTTGAAGACAACATCCCACTGGATGCTTCCCTGCTGAGTGACCTTCCCTAGCTGACTTTACCTTGAGCACAGGGGCTGGACCAGACCATCCAGGGGGTCGTGCCTCCCTCAGCAACTCCATTGCTTTGTGAAACACCTCCTGAAAACGTCTCAGAACTGTTGCAGAACAGACAGTCCTCATAATGCGATTCAGAATTGTTTACTTGGTTACAGTGGATGTAAGCAAGGGAGAAGAAATACATGTTTGTATCAAGACCTTTACCTTCACGTTAAATTAAAGCTTCTCATGTAACCTGCCAGCTGCCTAACAGCATCTCCTTACTCATTATCATCAGTATTCATCATTTTATATCTCTTCCAATTATTTCGCTGCTGCCGCGGGAATATTAGACTGACAGTCTCCAAAACAATACTCAACTTTTATCAGAGAATTCAAGGGAAAACAGAAATCCTTCAGAAGCGATCGTGGCAGAGGTTGACACATCTGCCTGTACTGTGACGCACCAAAGACAGGAATAATTTGTTACAAGTATAATTTTTAATATTGAAAAATGGAGGAGAAATTGTTGGGCTTGTCAAACTCAGTAATTCCTTTACTCTCAGCTCCACAGAAATGCTTTTGTTCTGCACCTAATTACTATTATCTCATATTCCAGTAGGTGCAAGACCAGATTGTTTAGCTTATGGATGACTCCTCCTTCCTCCCCCTCCCCAGCTGCAGTTTTACACTCTAGTAAATCTGAATACTTGAAACAACCTGAAGGGCCCTGCAATTCCGCATCTCTCCCCACTTATAATTGACACTAATCATGTAAATGGATTGCTCTAATGATCAAGACAAGAACCCACTTTTCTTCTTTCACCTTTTTTAATGTGTGCTGCACCGCCCTGCTCAGGAAGCCATCCCTCCTGATGGCAGCCTTTCTTTTTCTTTTTAAGATAACAGCCACTGACTTTAATCACACGCACGACAGAATTTTCCTCCAGCCAAGGAATAACAGCTGGGACTGCCTGAAGAACACAACATTTACACCAGCTAGAGAGACACAAGAGTGAGTTACTGTTAGGAGCTCAGTCTTAAGACATGCACCAATTTCCTTGCTGACCATTCTCTGTTTATCGCATCATGCACTGCATTGTGGGGTAATGCTGCTAAGAGGTTAGAAAGTAAAACACTAGCACGAGTCTCAGCTGTGCAGCACCATGATGATTTAAGCCAAAGTCCAATTTTAGTTCTGAAAAATAGCATCTCATTGGGACTCACAGACCTACCATGTTCAGATTCCTCAGGTGGTTCCAAACTTCATCTTCTCTTACAGAATCACACAGAATTGTAGGGGTTGGAAGGGACCTCCAGAGATCATCGAGTCCAACCCCCCTGCCAAAGCAGGTTCCCTACATCAGGTCGCACAGGTCGGCATCCAGGCAGGTCTTGAACATCTCCAGAGAAGGAGACTCCACCACCTCCCTGGGCAGCCTGTTCCAGCGCTCCGTCACCTCACTGTAAAGAAGTTCTTGCACACATTGGTGCAGAACTTCCTATGCTGCAGTTTCTGGCCATTTCCCCTTGTCCTGTCTCCACTCAGCACTGAAAAGAGTCCGGCCTCGCCATTCTGCCCCCCACACCTTAGATATTTATAGACCTGGATCAGGTCCCCTCTCAGTCTCCTTTTCTCAAGGCTGAACAGACCCAGTTCACTCAGCCTTTCCTCATAGCAGAGATGCTCCAGGCCCTTCACCATCTTCATGGCCCTCCGCTGGACTCTTCCCAAGAGATCCCTGTCTTTTTTGTACTGGGGAGCCCAGAACTGGACGCAGTGCTCCAGATGAGGTCTTACCAGGGCAGAGTAGAGGGGGAGGATCACCTCCTTCGACCTGCTGGCCACGCTCTTTTTAATGCACCCCAGTAAGCCATTGGCCTTTTTGGCCACAAGGGCACACTGCTGGCGCATGGCCGACCTGTCATCCACCAGGACACCCAGGTCCCTTTCCGCAGAGCTCCTCTCCAGCAGCTCATCCCCCAACCTGTACCGGTGCATGCAATTATTCCTCCCCAGATGCAAGACTCTACACTTGCTTTTGTTAAACCTCATCCGGTTTTTTTCTGCCCAGCTGAAAACGATGGGATCAGCATTGCTCCCCCAGTTCCTACCTTCTAAAATACATCCAAGTGTGATTTACTGACTCCTCATCCTATTAAATGTAACTCCTGTTTATTTTTCAAGAGAGATTTCAGCTCCTAGGTTCACATGCTCAATGATATTAAAGAATCAGAAGCAGCTGTTGTTTTCTACAACAAGCAACGTAATCCTTTGGAAGTTATAAAGGACTTATTTTTAGTTGGGTGATAGGCTAATACCCCAGCAGTGTTAGAGCAGTGCTTTAGTGCTAGAGCAACGCAAGAAAACCAGTTACCTACAGCAGCTGTTAGCCTTTCTGATAAGGAAATCCAGTAGGGTCCTTGGTTAATGGGTGCTGGATGGGCAGTTGATGTTAACAAGTGACTTTGATGGTGACAACCAGCCATGTGACTGCAGAGCTACAAGAACAGGGGTCATGAACACACCATACACTCAACGCCACGCTGTGGGCTCACATGTGATAGCTGACTTGTAGGCTCTGCTGACTGATCCATCACACAGAAAGAAGTTTGCATGTTACATGCTGAATGTACAATATTGAAATAAAGCTCCTTCTAGGCTCCAGAAGGCAAAAATATCCTGGCTTTACAGATTTTGTTACTGAATATTCACACTGCTCACAACGTATTTGGCACGGCACGATATGCTTGAGTTTGCAGGTTGTGCCCAAGCCTGCCAACACAGGGCTGGATCCCACAGAGAACAGCCACCCTCTGACAACACCTCACTTGGCAGCTGTAACCCATCCACTGCCCTCCTTTTCCTTTGCTGACACAGTATTGGAGGTTGGTGCTGGCACAGTGCTGACAAGAGATGCCAGGAGAATTTTTGCATTGCTTATCTGCCACTTTCTTATGCCACACACGGCAGATCAGCAAGTGAAATTTCAGGCTATTTCAACAAATATTCCGTGTGCCTGACTGAACTGCACACAAACTTGGGTTTGTAGCTAAAGATACTGTCACATATTATCCCTTCATAGTGTCCAAGTGAGCCATCTGCTGCCTACCCACAAGTGCTGGCAGAGGCTCATGCTCAGGATGCAGCAGAGTGTGAGCATGCAACCACCACCTTTCATCAAGGAACATCCAGCACCAGGTACTCTAAGCAACGCCGAGAATGCTGATTGACCCAATTTCTTCATGTGTCCCCATGACATTTCTCCCTTGCTGCCTCTGCCTGACAGGTGTGCCTGCATCTGGAGCTCTAGTCATTTTGGAACAGGAAGCTACTCATTCGCTCTCAATCAATTACAAAACAAATTGGATGAAGGTTGATATTCAAGCAAGCTGCATAGAGCTGTCAGTCACAAATTTGACGAGCACTCAGCAGGAAACAGGCTGATAAGCTGATGTGCCAGATCTCGTAAGTCTTGCACAGTTAGCAAAGTACCGAGCTATTCCATCACCCCAGGGAGCTGGATTGGATGATCCTTCCATCTTGGGATATTCAGAGATTCTATCATCGCCTTGGAGCTAGATACCTTGTTACATCCTTCCAGTAGCAGCTAAGACACATTTTGTTCTTATCTCTATCTGATGCAAGATTACACCAGGGTGCATTAGCTCAGCATGTCACCAAGAGCTTCCCATCCCCTTCCACACTTTGTTCTTACATACAGGAAACAGAGAAGCACGTCAGGTAGGCTGTATTCTGTCTGCATTACATCTCTGAGTCTTGTAAGAATAATTAATACAATGCCATGAGTCATGCTGAAGCAGGAAGGACAGCTAGCTCACAGCGCTCTCTGAAACTGCTGCTGTACGATCAACACAAGATTAAAAGACTCAACCTGGATTCTGAATGTTCCCAATGCTTTTTAAATTGAAAGAGAAATGGATGGCATCCAGCACTTTGCACATCTAGATGCACAGCATAACTTCCTTGTTTTCCAAGCTAGAAGCAATATCAAACATCAATCTGATCCTTCTGCCCTGCTAATAAATTGATAAGGATGCTTTCACAATATTCTGGAGGGAACGAAACCGTGCTTTGTTCACCTACAGCCTCCACTCATTTGGCTCGATGGATGAAATCTGGGTTCATTGTAAAGACTTCTGCAGCTTTTTGTTTGCTATGCCCTTATGCTAGCGGGCAGAATTTGGAGAACAGACTTGAAAAATAGTACAAGAATGTGCCCACTTTTTAACCTCCTGAACAGAATGTATCTAACAGCTGGGTATTTTCACTGTGGGGCAACAGAACAGATGCTGGCACTCAGCTACCTGGAAAGATAGATCCAATGTACTCTGACTTGCTAAAGGAAAGCATGTAAAGCTTGCAGAGGGAGATCACAAAACTACACTGACCTTTTAAATCCCTACTTCTGCCCCACAAGTATGAAAAAGCCTGCACAGTACACTTACAGAAGCCATAACTTGTAACGTTGTTCACTCAGAGCCCTCAATTTGCCAAAATTGATGCTGTGATGACTTCCAGGTTGGACATAAGGTCATTGGAATGCGTTCTTCTAACTAGGGCATCCAGCCAGATGTTCTCACCACACCTGGGGGCTTTGCTTTGGTCTGTGCATGCAGGAAATATCACTAAATGAAAAAGCAGAGAGCACAACCCAGAATAGAAGAGTTACCAAGAAACACAACTGTCTCGCTAGCAGGAGCCAAGCCACAACCTAAAACATCTCACTTTCAATTAAAAGCATTTCCACCCAACAGAGCTGCCAAGCTTATTGCACAGACACGTAAATGATAATTTAGCAAGAAGGTCTTCAACAAGATCTGGTAGCAGGGACTGAAAAGCCTCCCACACCAAGCAGAAAGAGCAGCCCAAGTGTCTGATCTGCCTCATGGTGGTAACTCTTCCCCTTGCTGCTGCAGAGAGGAGCACTGCCAGCTCTGGGAGAGCTCCAGCTCTGAGGAAGGAGCACCTCCTCTGCTCTCTGTGCACTGAAGCCTCAGGGAAGCAGTGCAAAGAGAAACCAGTTACACTCCTGTATGCCTTCAGAAACAGCCAAAGCAAGGGTTTTTCCTCAGTGCTGTGCCACCAAGGTGACAACACAAGTCACCAAGGCACGCTCCATCCCATCTCCCCACCACATCCACCTGCAGCTAGACATGGAGCTGAGAATTGCTCCCTGCCTCACACAAACACCCAGCACAACATTCCCCATCTGGTTTCTCTTCCAGCACCTGCTCAAACACGCTCCTAACAATAAGGAATGTTTTAAAGAAAGCCCAAAATGAACTTCGAGGCAATGTTTTCAGATAATTTCTCAGTTCTAAAGCGGATTTTCCAGCTGTCTTGAGCCATCACTAAGCCTAAGAAATGAAAACAGTAATTACAGTTCAACTGCTATTAACTGTAAAAATTACAATTCATGATCAGAATTTTTCAAATATCATCAGCACTTCTTGCATACAAAATGTCAAATGCTTGGGATACAGGAGAAGATTAACAAAGTGCATGGCTGTGATGGACAAATGCTAGCAAAGGCAGCAAGTCTGGCACAGACAGCACACTGGTGAATTCAATAAGCATTATCTTCTACAAACACACAGGGGAAGGCATTAGAAAAAAAACAAAAGCATTTTCCAATGAAATCTTTTGGAGTGTGCTGCTGAGAACCAAACTGATCTGCTCAGAAACAAGCATTCAGATACAAACAGGATATAACTTGAGTGATGTATAGCTGGTGTTTCACTTCTGGCATGTGCATATGGTCTTGAATATTTTGCAAAATAAAGATGTTTCAACTGCTTTCAATTTATTCAAGGAATACCATCAAAGGAAAAGACCTATTTCACATAATTATTATTTGGAAAACAGAATGCTTGTCTAGACCTTCTTCTAATGCTTTGGTTTTTTGTCCTTGCTCCTGGGTTCTGATTCCCATACCACATATTTCTGATGTGAGCAACAGAGCAGGAAAGTGGGGACGATGCTGAGAACACCAGGTGAGGCAAAACCTGTCATCCTTCAGTTCCTCCCTTTGTCAGTGCAGCACTTGAGCCTGAAATGATGGTTTTCAACTCCATTTCCAAACTTTGGTGATGCTAGAAGCCATCCAACTGCATTCGAATCCCTTGTAATGCTTTTCAAGCACAGATTTCTCTGTCCTCACTGCATCTCCAGCAGGTTGGGCTTTCCATGCAAACCGCATCCAAAACCAGAAAAACATCTTTTCAGTTGTGAGAGAGATCCTGACAGGTTACTGTCAGGAAGGAAACTCTGGTCTCCAAAAAATCAACACCATTTTAACAGCAGAAATTGAGCACAATGAGTCTGCAAAGACAGATGCCTCACTCACAAAATGCCTCTGACATAAAAACGTACATGAGAAAAAGAAAAGCTATGACAGAGACATAGAGAAGTTAAACAATGATTCTATGAATCAGCTAAGTGAATTAACTTGAACCAGAAGACACGAGGAAGGGCTGATGATTTTGTTTTCCAAGCATTCCAGTTTTAATTTCTGTGTTACTGTTTGGCTGCTTAGTCTCCAAAGCAAGTACTGTAGAAGTCAGCACTTACATCATGCTTTTCATCTGGATGCGTCAGATAACATCTCTAATGGTCAAGTCTTCTGATACATCAAATTAGATGAATGGAAACAAAACTGAAGTCTGAAAATACTTTCACACAGAGGGTGGTGAGGCACTGGAACAGGCTGCCCAAGGAGGCTGTGGATGCCCCATCCCTGCAGGCATCCAAGGCCAGGCTGGATGTGGCTCTGGGCAGCCTGGGCTGCTGGTTGGTGACCTGCACACAGCAGGGGGTTGGAACTGGGTGAGCATTGTGGTTCTTCTCAACCCAGGCCGTTCTATGAAGATCAATCACGAGAGAAAGAACAATCCAAATTTACAAACACTACTTTGTTGCAAATGCATTTCTTCAGCTACACAGAAAAGTGGATTTTCAAGGTAGACTTAAATCTTAAATCCAAATGTAATTATGTCCTTATTATGTACAGGCACAGAAATAAAAAGCCGAGAGGATGAAAGTGCAGCTGGCTCTGACACTGTTTAGGCAAAGTCTTTTGCAGGATAAATTGGAAATGATTGCACAGGGTGCAAATTCTGGGTCTTTTTAACTCTCTGAAGGCATTATCAGTGTGAGGATAAAATCACTCCAAGTTCTAGCAGAGAAGCATGACTTCAGATGTACTTAGCACCATGTCTGCTAGGCAGGCAGCAATGCCCATTAGCACAGCAGGGAAGGGAAAGCACAGGGCTCCTGGCTGGTGGGACAGAAAGTTGGTAAAAACTGGGGTTAGATTCTAAAAACATGCAAATGTGGGGGTGAAATTGAGTTTACTGTATTTCCAAAGGGATGCCTAGAGATACTCTAGGATCTATCTTTGCTTTCTTACCTTTTCACCTTTATTTTCAAGCAGACCCCTTGCTGACTACTTTCTCTTTTGATGACTTTCCTATTCTCAGATATACACCCATGTCCCCTCAGGAACATCTCAGGTGCTCCTGGTTCTCACCCAATAGCCCAAGGAAGACTTTGGGACATCACGACTGCTCTATAAAAGTGCTGAACTGTTTGCTACTTAAGAATTCAAAAACCTGCATGTAGTTACGTAGTTAAAAAAAGCTCTCCAGTGAGATTTGTAATCTATTGCTGTTTTAATTATTAATGCTGTTTCTAATGGAATCACATTGGCGTGCTCAGTTGTGAGGATGAGAAGACTTTCCTCAGGCAATTCAAGGAAAACATTCATCTCAGAAGACTCATTAAAACAGCCTCCAAAGGCAGCACACAACTGGGAGGAGGACGTTTTTTAAGCCTAGTTCCCTAAAGGCTGAGGCTATATAGAGCAATTAAGAGGAAACCTAAGGGGCAGCTTCGTACTCCATAACAACATGACCATCTCCACAAAAAACAATCCTATAACAAAACTTATATTACCAAGAGAAGCCTTTGATTAAAAAAAAAATAATAATGCAAAAGCAAAATAGTATTTTCTTGTGAAAAAAAAAAAAAAAGGGAAAAAAAAAAACCTGATAGCTGGCATTGCAGCATGGAAGTAAATACCTGCCCCAACACTCTGCATCCCCAACAGCTCCTGGCCTCACACTTCCCTGCTGCCTGCACTGTCACATTGTCTGTGTGAATTATCTCTGTTTAATTCATGAAAACATACCATTATCCCAAGTGAGATGAGGCTGGCAATCCTGTCCCTGGTGTCTTTTGGAGGATTTCTGCCAGTGTGCTAGCATTACTGTTATGAGGAATCAGAAAGATGTGATTTGGACAGGAATATGAACTGCTACTGTCAGAATGATCTATTAAAGACAGCCTCAGGATGTCATGAAATGTCCAGAGTCAAGTTTAACTGCAGCATGGAATTCCAGCTGCTGGAATTAATTCTCATTAATATTCTTACAAATGCACAGCACCCGTGCAGTGACAACACAACCCACGAACGCAGCCATCCCAGCATATAAAGCTGCCTAACAACAGATGGGTTAGAAATAGCCGGTGACAACAGAACTGCCAAAATTCTGCAGCTCCCATGAAGAAACAAGATTCCTAAAACCTGGACTAGAACCAAAATCCCCTGCACAAACAGACACAAAATATTTCATCGTTAAATACCAAAACAACAGCACGAGCCTCACAACCAATGTAGCCATGGAAAAGGCAACAATTAAGTCTCCCTTCTATATCTGAAAGGAATATGACTGGGGAAAAAAAAAAAAGACAGAAGAAAGACCACTTTTCTGTAGGGGTATTCAGCTTGACAGGCTCCCAGGAAATAAAACAAGGCAGGTAAGGATCAGACTGGAGTGCCTGCTGGAAGCAGCATGCTGGCCTCTTCACATCCTGGACGTTACCAGCAATAATTACATCGAGTCTGACAGCAGCCTTCCTCCAGTGACAAGTGTGATCCTTCTGCCTGGGGCAAGCAAAGGGAGGGCCACGATGCGTGGCATTAATGATGCCTTCTTGACGCAATTGCTGGCTGCCTGCAGGCTGCACTCTTACCTGTCAATGCGTTTCTGAGCTCCGTGGTGGGAAACGTATTGACACTGCTCCTCAAGGAAGAGTCAAACAAAGTCCTTTTAACCATAGGTGTCCAACATCTAGGCTTGTCTGGGACACAGGAATTGTCTAGGACTGCATCTATAAAGGCTGCTCCAGAAGTAATGTGTCCTATTTCTTTCCATGGAAACTACAACTGATACAAAGAGCAAACCAACACTACTTGACAGAGCTAAATCTCAGCTACAACACACTCTCTTTCAACAACATTGCAAGTATTAGCTGTGCATTTTTGCACAGAGTTTGCATGCCGTGGCTCATCAAAATCTGCACTAGCAGAGGTGCCTGCTGTCACTGCTGCCACTGGTGAAAGGCACGACCCACAGCCTCACTGCGCTCACATCTGCACTAACACAACACAGGGTGATGATATCATGCAGCTTCTCCCTTAAAACTGCTCAAAGCCAACACACGGAAGAAAAACCAAATGAGTGTTTGTTAATCTGCAAGATGACGACAACTGAAACTATACCAAATCCAGCAGGAAACGGGACACAGCATTAGCACTCAGGGTGCGGGAGTTGAAGAAAGCTAAACAGAATTTAGAAGAAATACTGCACCCTAAGCCACGTGAAAGAGCACCATGAATTTTCTTGCTGGCTAGCACACATATGGCTTTGAGCAAATGCTTTGGCAAATGCTGACACTATGAGAAAATACAAGGCACGAAACTTTTGAGGAACCCAGTGAACGCAATGGCCTGAGACTGGATCTGCAAACAGTCACGAGAGGTACATGTGGAAAGCATTTTCTAGATTTCAACTAACAAACTGCAGGCAGTGCCACAGCACCTCCAGCTAAGGAATACATCAGTCCTGAACTGCTAAGCTCACTCAACAAGGTACACCCCTACTCTTCTACTATTCAGCTTGTTTGGCTGTGAAAGAAAGTGAATCAATACAGCTCTGTTTGTTTCCTACACAAAACAGCAAATCCTCAGAACATGAACACTTCCTCACTGTTTAGGAATCCCTGGAACTGATTCTACCAGCAATCAATGGCTCTGGCATCCACATCCATCATGGACCGACTGCTCTGCTAAATTCAAAGCAGCTTGTTAGTCAGTAAGTTGTTCTTCAAAATCTGCAAGAAATCTCATGCTATCAAACTGATGAGATTTTATCGGCACGAGAAGATTAAATGATGGGAAAAACATTGCTTAGTTTATATAATGACATCAATCATCTTCTAATTCTGATTTACTGAGCTCTCAAACAAAGGGGGATGATAATCTTCCAGCGATCATGACCTAACTGCAGTGTAATGTGGAAACCACAAATTGCTCCAAAAAGCGGCTCCACAAAAGATGAACAATGCAAACTTTGCCCAAGCTGGAAACAATTAGCAGTTAAACAAAGGCAGAGGGGAAAAAGAAAAGCAATGTGGAACTACAAATTCTACTGCAGGCTTTATGAAATAAAGAAATGCCACAGTCAGTGTTTGCGAGAAGATCCAAGTTTGAAAACAATGGTTGCGTGTGGAAGTTTGCATCAGGTCTACAGAAATACAGACACTGAAGTGGATGCAGTCAACGTGCTGGGGACAAATTCAGCCTCCACAGGGAGGTTTATGGGCTGCAGGAGGGGCTGAGAGCAACCCCACAAGGCTCAGCACGGCCAAAGGCAAGGCCCTGCCCATGGGACATGATCTCCCCTGGCTGGGGACACCTCTGCTGGGAAGGGCTTGGGTCCAAGGGGAGGCTGAGGGAACAGGACTTACTGGGAAGGAGAAGGCTTTGGAGAGAATCATTGAATTCTTAGAGTTGGAAGGGACCTTTAAAGGTCATCTAGTCCAGCTCCTCTGCAATGAATATGTACAGCTGAATCAGGCTGCTCAGGGCTTGATCCAGCCTCCTCTTGAAAGTCTCCAGGGACGGGGCATCAAACACATCACTAGGCAACCTATTCCAGTAGCAGTCCTTCAATACCAACGAGGTTACTTAGGAAGACAGCATTCACAGAGGTGAATTGTGAGAGAATAGGGAACTGTGCTCACAAGCTGAAAGGAAGGGGAGTGGGGGGAAAAAAAAAGCAACCATGTGGGTGATTAAGCTTTGGGAGCACCCAACATCACTTGATGGTGAGCCATAAGACAAACTTACAATGGAAAATGGAAGCCTTATCAAATCAGTTGAAAGGAGACAAGTAATGGGGTCCTATCTCAGAAATAACTACTTAGCTCATTCGAGATGGCAGAGAATCCTCTGGCACTGAAAAGGTCTGTTAATGTAAGCAATCAGTCATAACCCAGGACTCCAAATCACTTCTGCAGCTGAAAAGTAGAGGGCTGAATACTGAGGTTAGCTCAGTGCACCATTTAGGAGAAGGGATACTGATGACTGGCCAGGTTTGTCGTACAACTCTCCAAAAAGTTACTGAGATCTTGCAAAACGTGCAAGGAAGTGCAGAATTACCAAAGCTGCATGAACAATTGTATGCATTTTAAAGAATTAACTTAAAAGTGACCTGATGATCAGAGGCTGAAAGAATCAGCAGGGAAGAGGCTGAGCAGGAGCTGACAGCTCCTTCCTCAAACTGACAGATACCCTGAAGAATGGAAGATGAAGCTGCACGAACACAGGTGTCAAACAAGACAGGATTTTTCACAGCAATTAGTTGAAGAACTCGAGCTCTGAATTTTGCATCATTTTTCAGTTTTCAGGCAAGACTGCCTTCCCAACAGCCACAGCTATATGCTCCAGTATAAGCCATGGACCTAATGCAAAAAGTTAAGTTCCTTATGCAGAGAGATCCTAAGTGTCCTTTGAAGCCTGATCTATAATGCAAACATTCACAGTATGGCTGTTCTCCGAGGATCAGTAATGGAGATCTGATATCTGTGATGTGACTACAAATACAGCTTTGAGAACCTGCAGGAAGAGAAGCATTTTTGATGACTTAATACCAGCCCAGAGAACTGAACGAACTCCAGCTCCACGTTTTAAATAACCAGAGACAGGCTTCAGATTAACTGTTAACTTCTCAAGCAGCCACACTAAGCTTCAATGTCTGTGAAAGGATCTCAGGATTTGCAATCTGAAATGGCATCAGTGAAAAAGTCATCTCCCCCAGGAGAACCACAAAAGACCACTCAATGTACATTTGTTTTGGCTTCTACAAGCCATATACTCCCACACTGCCAAATGACCACAGGCATTTCCTTATGATATCTGCTACACACAGATCTTTGTAGACAGAACTGTTTGTATACGGTTGTGTTTGCATATCTATGTGTAAATACAGCATGCATGTATATCACAGATACATTATCTGTATGACAGTATTATGCACATAAAAACGACTTAGGGAAAATTCAGTAAAATTCCCCTATTAATCATACTGTGCAATGCAATATTTTCTTAAGAGAGGGACAGAACCACAGCAGTTTTACTCTATAATGAAGTGCTCAGACACCACATGGCATCTATTCCCTAGGGAGACAAAAATGCAAGCTGCAATCACATCCTTTTGAGCCCAACTGTAATAAAACCAGTCATTTCTCCCCATTGCAATCCCTAGGCAGGCATTACTGGTTTTGTTTTCATGATGCTTGAAAGATATACAATGGATAATCCAACACTTCCTATCAAAAACTCAGCACTGAATGTGTCAAACTCACCTAACATCAAATCTACACAAAGCACCAAAGCAGTTAACACAGTAGAACATGGATTTCACTTAACTGGTTAACTGTGATGAGTCTACCCCACAGTTTACTAAGTTTAAAAACAAAAAACAATGGTCTGTGCAAAAACCTTTTTTAGCTTTGAAGGCTGATGAAAAACCTCAACTTCCCTTCAACTTTTTCCTCAATAACTGCTATCTGAAAACGCTTCCACATTCTTAGGGCAGGAAGTACACATTTTGAACTCCTCTTCTGAGGGAGCTGGGATTTCAAAAGCACGTAGCATTCTTCCCTTGTTAGGGTTCCCTAGGTTTCCAGTTTCTGAACGAGCCTGGGAGATGCATGATAGTGATTTCTTCTTTTTGCCATTCTTTAGCTGGTTCGATGTCTTGCAGCACTGCTAAGCCTCAGAAGACCTGACAGAAGACTGTGCTCGTGCCGTGGGAGCATCACTGCTTACAAAACCTACCTAGACTCCACCACTGCTCCCCTCTGCCAGTTAGAAGAAACAAATGCTGAGTTGGAGATGCAGCAGCAGGTATGTAGCCTCCCCACCATTCCCAAAGAGCACACACAGACACCTTCCTGGCAAGATGTTAGAGAATAATTCAGTCTAGCAGTGCAAACAAAGAAAATGCTTTGACCTGCCACCTCACCACACTGGTTTTGTTCCTCAGGCTGTCTGTAACTACTTGCTGTTTTATGGCTTGGAAGGTTTCCTGGCACAATTTGCCATGTGGACATAACAAAACTAGAATGAAAACCATTTCCAGATTAGTTTTCTACCAATTTTCACTGACCATAAGCTAACTGTCTCATCCCCACCCTGCAAATACTGATGAGTACCAGACTGGCTACAAGGTCTTACTGAAGCAAATAATAGCTGGGAAGATGCAACCTAAATCAGATATACTGCCCAACTCTGCATTTTCAACAAACTCCTCACACCAACATTTACCTGCAAATTTTGTTCAGTCTTGAAGGTTAACTTCGCCAAAAGTACCAGAAGAGTTTAATTAAAATAAGCAATCCTGAAATGCCAAGTCAGTATTTGATACATTTAAGGTATGCATCCATGTAATGGAAGGTGATGCAACTTCAGACACCCAGGTAAGGGGGAAATTATTACTTTTGTTCATATCTATCACCACACTTAGCTGAGAGGTACACATTCACAGCTTGTCATCAGGCCACTAATCAGAAAATCATAAAGAGTATTTTAAACATGAAGTTTTCCACTGCTGGGTTTCGAATGTGCCCCAGTTTCTTAAGGTTTAATAAAAGCATGCAACGTGTAAGGCTTGTGAACAAAAAAGCAGCATTTTGAAAGAGACAGAGAGAGATTGGATCTTTTTGCTGGCCTTTAAGTGAAAGGCTGCTCATGTAGCTGTGCCAGAAAAAAATTGCTATCGTTTGCTCCACAGAACATATGCAGCTTCAGGGAAAATCTCAGAAACAAGAAGCCAAAGACCATCTATTCTGGGGATGTGATTACATTATGGTCAACAATTTGAGCATATGGTGCATACCACCACTGTGCTGAGTTTACTTTCCCAGATCAAGCTTATTTTTGTTTGAATATCTGGTTGCTGATAGACTGAGTCACTCTACTGCCTTAAGTACCAGCTTAAATGCTATAAAAGGACTGACTGGGAATCACAGAGTACAGTGTGTGTTAAGGAACAAAATGCTTTAAATAAACCACTGACTCACCTTGTCACGCAAATGATGTTCTGCAGCCTCAATATTCAAAGGGTCGTCAAAATTCAAAAGATCCTGGAAAAGAACCAGAGAACATTATAGGGTTTCCTCCAAATTTTCCCCAGCGCTAATAAACAAGAAAAAGAAGCAAAGCAAACAAGAGTAGCAGGGGAGGTTTAGATTGGATATGAGGAGGAAGTTTTTCACACAGAGGGTGGTGAGGCACTGGAACAGGTTGCCCAAGGAGGCTGTGGATGCCCCATCCCTGCAGGCATTCAAGGCCAGGCTGGATGTGGCTCTGGGCAGCCTGGGCTGCTGGTTGGTGACCTGCACACAGCAGGGGGTTGGAAGGAAATTGTGGTCCTTTTCAACCCAGGCCATTCTATGACTTTATGATCTCACATCCTCTGTACAGGTCCCTGCCAAAGGTAAACGCAAACAAGTTGGGCAGTTGAAACTGAATCAAACGTCAGTTAAAGGACAACAGCAGCAAGACACTCCATCTCATCTGACTGCATGCAGCCACATGCAGCCCCTATGACACACTCCTCAGGCAGTGATGCATTTCTGTTTGAAAAGAGACAGAGTTTTAAAACAAGTTTTGAAGGAACATTGTTTCAGGAGGTGTAATTGTTGATGATTTTCATTAATTAGGGTTTATTGTACTATGAATCATAATTAAGTTTGGTGATAAAGCAGGGAGAATTTCCCTAATGTCATCTACAAGAGCAACACAATTTCATTCCCTCTAAATTGGAGCAACAGACAGGGAATGCTTAATGCAATGGGAAACACATGACCAGAAGGAAAGGAAGTGCACAGACCCCATGAGATAATGGCTCAAGAAGGCGAGGAGCAGAAAGAGTCAAAAATAAATCTGAGTTCCACCAGTTTAATCTCAATGAATGACTCCAGAAGGTGAAAGTGCCCAGGGCTAAGAGCAAAGAAAGCCAAGCTATGGGTAACATGTGAATCATCACAAAAATAACGTGGTGTCACAGAAAAACCCTCCTCTGCCTGCAGACTGGACCATTTTCCTCAGCTGAAGGCTGGCCTCTGAGAGCAGTGACATGCCATCAGTATGAAAGGCTTTGCTGCTCTCAGACTGATTTTCACTCACTGTCTTCATGAAAACCCCATCAGAATCTGCACGGACCACAGAAACACACTTCCCTCCAGAAACAAAACTTTCCTCTGACAACGCCTGCCATACAACGCCTGATTTGTAGAAGCAGTGTGGGAGGAAAATCCAAGAGCAAGCTGCAAAGCACAGCTCTTCCAGGACATGACAGATCCCTGTGGTCTCTAATGCATGACCATCATGTGCTGCTGTCTGCCCAACAGATTATTTTTATGTGCAGTTGTGTAAGGGACTTCTTTGTATCTCTGTACCTCCACTGGATTGAACTTCCCTCTGGTTACTGAACATGCAGTGGGAGACTAACAGAAACACAATTACTCTTTGCTGTCCAACCCTGTAAATCAGTTGACTAAAACAGCCATCTAAAACGAAGCCTTTAGCAGCCGTGAAAGTGAGATGACTGCAGCCAGTCCCAGGCTCAGCCTGCGTGGAGGTTCTAGGAACGCACCGTGACTCCTGGTGATGGCGTGGAACACGCTCACTGCTCTGCCACCCCAGGATGCTGTCAGTCTTCCGGGCTGCAAGTGGACACTGCTGGCTCACATCCAGCTTTTCGTCCATCAGGACCCCCAAGTCGTGCTCTGCAGGGCTGCTCTCAATGAGCTCTTCTCCTAGTCAGTACGCGTGTCTGGCACCTGGCCTTGCTGAACATCATTCAGCTCGCATGGACCCACTTTTCAAGCTGGTTCAGGTTCCTGTGGGTGGCATTCCTTCCTTTTATTGTGTTACCCGTACCACTCAGCTTGGTGTTGTCCACAAACTTGCTGAGGTACACTCAATCTCACAATCTACATAACTGATAAATGAGCACGAGTCCCGAGACAGACCCCTCAAAGACACCACTTTTTACCAGCCTACACCTGGACATAAAGCCATTGACAACAACCCTCTGGCTGCAACAATCCAACTGGTTGTTTATCTACCAAATAGAACTGCCTTCAAATCCGCATTTCTCCAATTTAAAGATAAAGACCATATCCAAGCCCTTGCACGAGTCCAGTAAGATCACATCAGTAGCCCCTCCTTGGTCCACCAATGCCATCACTCCATCATAGAAGGCCACCAGATCAGTCAAGTACCACTTGCCCTTGGTGAAGCTGTCCTGGCTGTCCCAAACCACCTCCTCACCTTGCATGCATGCCAATGTGGCTTCCAGAAGGATCTACTCCATCATCTTTCCAGGCACAGAGGTGAGGCTCACCAACCTGTGTAGTTCCCCGAGTCTTCCTTTCCCTCTTAAGAGTGATGTTTCCCTTTTTCCAGTCACCAGGGACTTCACCTGACAAGACTCTTCAAACATGTTGAAGAATGTCTTGGCAACAACATCAGCCAGTTCCTCCAGAAGCCTACGATGCACGTTGTCTGGCCCCTAGACTTGTAAACATTCAGCCTCATGAGGCAGTCTTGGACTTCCTCTGCTCTTGGGAAGGAATCTGGTCCTCCCAAAACCCCACCTGGAGGTTCAGGGACATGAGAGGATTGGGAAGCCCAACTAGCAGTGAAGATCACAGTAAAGAACTCATGGAGTACCTCAGTCTTCTCAATGTTTGTTCCTTCCAGTTCTCCTCATTTATCAGAGAGAGTACATTCTCCTTTGCCTTTTTCTTCTGACCAGCTTATCTTTTTGTTATTTTTCATATTGCTCACAAAGTTAAATTCCAGCTGCGCCTTGGCTTTCCTGATCCCATCTCTGCACATCTGGATGGCATTCCTATGTCCTTCCCAGGGCATCCGTCCCTGCTTCCACTGCCTATACTTTCCCTTCTTCTCCTTCAATTTGACCAGCAGGTCCCTTAGATAGCGTAACTCATTATCAAAGTATGTAATAATAAATTGCAACCAAAAGGAAAAGCAATCTACAAAAACATGGTCATTAGAAATCACCTGTACGTGTCCTGCAGTTAACAAAAGCACAAACTGATTTTCTGTTTGTACAACACCTACTGAGGCCAAAGGGATAAAGACCTCAAGAGGCAACATTAGGTGAGGCTGAAACCACACAAGGCAGACAGAAAGAATGTGGATATGCAAAGGATTCATTTACTTACAGTAAATAAAGAGTTTAATCCCCAGACAACATCCTGCAAGGGAAAAGCAGAGTCAGTTAGGCATGCGTTTCAGGTGTTCCAAACAAGCTGGCATTCTTTTTCTACTAGCCCACTAGCTTATTGGAAATCAAATCAAGATTAAGCTTTACTAATTTCAATCAAAATAGTGGGAAATCTTCCACATCTCATGCATGCCTGAAATATCAAAGTTTCCAAACCCCAAACACTGAATATTCAAATACAAGTTCAGATTTTCCTTATTCCTGATGCTTCTCTGCCAAGGAGAGGGGCAGTAACTTACATGCCACCACCTCATGACCTCACAGCTTAGTTCAAATGGTGGGTATACAACTTCATTTAGCAATCTGTTCTTAAAAATAACGTCAGGCAAATACTTGAATCAGTGTCATGACAGCACCGAGATTTAGGTGTAATATGATTATGGAGATACCAGCCTTGCTTATAAGCATCTATTTAAAAAGAACTGAATAGAGAAGATTTGCAACTGCTGCAAATAAGATTAAGGGTAAACTGACTCTAAATGTTCCCTCATTTGGTGCCATCAAGCACAGCCTGTTCTGAGGGTGTGCATCTCCAGAAGGGTCCGTTACCACTCACCTAAGAGCCCATATCCTCAGTTACAAGCCTCACAGACTAAGAAAACAAACAAGATGCAATTACTACAGAAGCACACTCAAAAGGATCGCCCACCACCAGGAAGGTTTTCAAGAGAAAGGATTCTGAAATCACATAACCAAGCTACCCTACTGCAAACTCTTGGGGAAATCTGCATTCCCTCTAAGTGACATCCAGTTACATCCTAAGCAAAAGACACAATGTCAGCATGACGACAACAGCCTCCTACGAATCCCTTCTCCTTTGACCTTGCATAAAGAACTTGCTCAGTGCATCTTTTACTGACACAAAGCTGCCTAGTAAAGATCAGAGCATTTCTAGTTTCTGCATCTTCTCCTAATGGGACCTCAATGGCAGCACCAACTACAAAAAAAAGGGCACACCTGAGTTAGCTCATAGAATCCAACTGCTCCAGTTATGAGCTGCACCTCGTAGAAGCGTTGCAACTTGAGACAGAAATGTAATTTATATCAAATTATTCCCCATGTCATTCAATAAACCCCATAGTTTTAAGTTTACCCAAATTGCTTTCTAATTCTCAGTTGCTGAAACACAGTTTTAAGACTTTGGAATCCTGGACTCGTTATTTAATTCAAGCTGGCTTTTCAGAGAATTCTATCCAAAAACTCCCAACAAAATAAGAAAAAAATCTCTGCAAGGCTGTAGCTTTTCAGAGCGCTTTGCATTTTTATGGTCACTCTAGTGACCAAAAAGTGTACAAAGATTATTATTATTACTGAACAAATGGTGTGAAAATCTTAATATTATTTCTGACCTGTTACCACCTATGCAAGTTTTATGACATGCTGGATTCATTTTACTCCCTTGCATGGTTCCATAAAAAATAATGCTAAATTACTACTAGAGGACAATGCCATTTGTAATGAGCTTGAGGCTAGCCCAGATTTAAATCCAGGATATTAAGACAGGGAAGTGGGACGGAACAGCTGAGAGGCAGTGAAGCAAGTATTTAATATTTGAAGAACTTGACACTGTTGTACTGCAAAAATAATCACTTTGCTCTACTGACTTCAGCAGAGCTGCTTGCTGCATGCAGATGAGCAACGTGCCTGAATGCTCAATGTTCCCCTGACTATCTGAAAGGCTTTGCAAGCTACCAAACAATAGATACTGACAGATTTAATCGTTAAAAAAGCTAAGCTCCTGTTTTCTCTTAAGGTAACAAAGCATTATCCTTGGCTACAAACATTACTGAACTTCCAGCCTGAATACTTGGAAAGCAGAAAGTCAACTCTATATAGAGAATGTTAATGATCATCACACAGCAGGAGGGTTGGAACTAGAAGATATTTGAGGTCCCTTCCAACCCAAGCCATTCTATGATCCAGGTAGGGCAGATTGCCTTTAAAACATTAAGGATCTACAGCCTTACGTTGCTCCACTTCTTTAACACATTTCTCACTCCCCAGACTTTGCTGCTATGGAAAAAGTACCTGCAGAAGAAGAACTGAGCATAGGAATCTGCATGCTCACATAGAGAATATTCCTTTGGGGAAAATGGTCTTTTTTTTTTTTTTTTTTTTTTTTTTTTTGGTCTATTTTCTTCCATGTGCTTAACGTAGTTATGGGGTGGTGGGTTTTATACACTCCACTACTGGGTTAATTTGGAAGATTCAACTATCATACTCCAATCAAAGAGCAAGGGTTAACCTTCCCAGCAGAGCAGTGCATGGTTAAATCCACTGTACAAGTGGAAGAAGATATAGCGAAGGAAATACGCTCCTTCTCACAGCACGATGATGTCAGTGCAAGAAACTCAGCAGATCAGACTTAGCAAGAACACTTTACAATTGCCCCTTTTCGTTCTCAGGCATTTTTTTCCTGCCTTTGAGTGAAAAGTAGCTTGAAATCCCTTCCCCTAGGTTTATTCACAGCATACCAAATGAGGGAGTTATAAACCCTGCAGCAACACTGAAAGGTCAAGAGCAAAGAGGCAAAAAGCTAAGTAGGGCCTTTGGAATAGCCTCTCCCCAGCCCAGGGACTCTCAAAGCCTTGTGTTTGTAGGAGGTCCTCATTCAGTTAGTCACCAAATATGCACAAGTGGCAGTTCTCACAAGCTCTTTACAAAAGCGATGCCATTGAAACCAAGTCAGAGACAAGTGTTTAGCTGTTCTTTTAGATGTCTGGGAAGAAAAAACAAAAAAAAACCAACCATACAGCAGTTCTTTTGAAGAGAGAGTCAACATGTAAATTGTAAATGAAGGTTTTCCCCCAGCAGGCAAAGTGTATTTACTACACTAATTTAGGCAGGGAACAAGCCAGACAAAAGCAGCTAATGAACTTCCAATCCAAAGCAACTTCCTCAGAGATTCAAGGAGAATTTCTGATCTCATAGACTAATTAAATTAAAGCTCGTCGCTAAACGATTCTTATGTGCAAAAACTTTAATCTGTTCAGATCAATGAAAGAAGCAGCGATCATCCATACCAGCAGATGCCTGATGGGAGGTTTTAAAAAATTGAGTAGAAAGCCCAGTGCAAAACACCATGGCAGGCTTTGGACACTGCCATTTAGGAGGGGGCACAACTGCAAACAGTGTGCTGAAATCTGCAGGCTGCTCTCTCCTGCCTGCAGACCTGCCCAAGATGGTCTTCCAGCTCCATTCCCCTTCTTCTCTCAGTTCTAACCAAGCACAGCACCCTTCTCTCTTCACTGCAGGCTAGAGAACCAAGCATGCTAGCCCATCTTCCTTTATAGAACTTCTCTGCCCCTTCAGTGTGCCTCCACAACCATTTTGGATTCTTCCCTGTGAATCACTGTTCTTTAACTGACTGTAGAAATCTTACTGCCAGTCTACGAGGTTAGAAAAACACAGCATGCTCTAATTCCAGAGACAGCAGACACTTCTCCATGGATTCAGCATCCCTGGAGGCATTCAATAAAAGGGTAGATGTGACACCGAGGGACACGGTCAGCAGGCACGGTGAGGATGGGCTGACAGTTGGACTAGGTGATCTTAGAGGTATTTTCTATCTATGTTTCTATGATTCTATAAACTGCGTATTTGGCAGAAGACTGCTTAGGGAAGAAGCAGGTTTTTGGAAAGCGAAGAATCACAGAACAGAATCACAGAATCGTTAATGTTGGAAAAGATCATCTAGTCCAACCCCAACCCACCCCCACTAAACCGCATCCCTCAGTGCTCTTCTTGAGCATCTCCAGGGATGCTGACTCCACCACCTCCCTGGGCAGCCTGTCACAGTAACTCTCCACTCTTTCAGAGAAGGAATGTTTCCTAATACCCAAACTGAAGCTTCGCTTGGTACAACTTAGGGCCCTTCCCTCTTGTCCTATCACAGTTACCTGGGGGAAAAAGGCCAACTTCCATCTTGCCACAACCTCCTTTCAGGGAGTTGTAGAGAGTGATAATGTCACACCCTGAGCCTCTTCCTGTCCTGCTCTCTGCATGTAACACTGCATGTAACACTGCTGAATATCTTGCTAAATTCCTACATCAGCTAAAGCACCACTTTCACCCACAATAAAGTGGTATTCTTCAGTCCATCCCAAGGGCCACCTTAATTTTCACGTGCCTGCAGTCCCAGCTCATGCTTCCCACTCAAACACAACAGCAGCAGCTCACTTAGAGGGCTCTGGGTAGTTTAAATGGCATGAGCTGCTCCACTTAGCAAACACACCAAAAAAAAACACCAAAAGAACAATAATAAAAACAGAAGGAAGGCTGGAAAACGATTTCTTCTGTGCTCAAATATACTGGAGGGAAGAAAATAGGAACAATTATGGTTTGTTCCTCTCCTAGACGAAGACAGCTGTGAATTGCCAAGCATGCAGGAGCACTTCACTGAAATCCCCCGCTTTTGCTCCTGACTCCTTGGCATTTGTCCCCAGCCTCACCTTGGAGCAAGCAGACAATGTTTTGGAAATCGTTCCCAGGGGAACTCTGCAATAGTTCTTAATGAACTACGCTACAGCAATTACGAACACTGGAGCGATCGCCCTCCGGAGACCAGTCTACTCAATTGATTAAAGTCAATGCAAATTGCATATTCAGAAATCAACAATTTGGGGAAAACAAGCATGGTTTAATTAGACTTTACAATGTACTACACTGTTCCACGAAATCACTCACAAAGTATGCCAGTGATAACAGCAACTGTGTTTAAAGAACAGATTCAGCTTTGCCACAGCCATTTAATGCAGAGAAAGAAAATTGCTGCAAATCCTTTATGAAGCAGAGGTTATCAGAGGACACTGAGTTGTGTTTCGTCACTGGTTTTGGCATGTGCAGAGAGAAACTAAATCTTGACAAGCAGATTTATAAAATCAAAATACAATACAATGCACCCCTTGCAGAAAAAGTTCCTAATGGGAATTTTCCTTATGGGAAAACTGAAATAATGTCAGATCTGAGAGATCACACTCAGTGCCTCGTAACTTTAACAAATACAGGGTGAAGTTTTTGTCTGCAGCCTATTCGATTTTTAGAGCTGGAGAAGAAAGAGGAAGAAGCAAGTGCAGCAACAATGGACATTTTAAGCACTTTAGGGAGCAAAGGTATTGAAAATCCAGCAATTCGCACTGCTCCTTTCTTTAGCTGACTTCCTTCAGAGAAGGAAACAAGAACCACTGAAGGGCACCTTGTGGCAAGTCATGCCTTTTTGCAATAGCTACAGCTACCTACCTCAGTTGTGATCACCCAGGATGCTCAGAAAGCACTGGAAGAGCAAAATCTCCCTCGCAATTTGGCTTTCAGTGAACATGTGCCAGGCTTCCCCAGTCTCAGGTGCTAATCAGCCCCACAGCATTCCTGCAGAGCTACCAGGAACGGCTCGGTCTTGCACAGCAAGGGCAAACCAGAGATGTCCTCGGCAGAGCAGCACATGGGGTCTGCGCTGTGTGGCACTGATGGACCTGGTGGTGGTCAGTTCAGATTAAATTATGGAGCAGAATCCCATGTCCCTACTTTCAGTGTGGTGATTGAGGTCGCAGAGCAGTTCTGGTGCAAGGGAAATCAGCTACTGGCTGTGCTGGAGTGGGGGATAAGCACGTTCCATGTAGGAATGCAGCCTCCACTAGCATGTGCTTGGAGATTTTGGCACACAGCTGGCAGACACCTTACAAGGTGGGATTTGAATAAATCAACAGTGGAACTCAAATCAGGAGTGATTCTACTGCCATTACAGCAAACAGCATTACCATAATGCTGGCTGAGAAAGAGGTACTATCAGCAGCAAGAATTACATTAGAATGGCACAGGACATACAGGCTTACTCTTCTTCCCTTCATCTTGAAGACACTGACAGTTATTGCTCCTGAAAATACTCCTCTACACTAATTACATAAAATCCTGACAGCAAACCACCCATTTTCATTAAGACAATGAATGAAAGTTTTGTGCTCACACCAAAGCTTTTAAGAACTAAACAGCTTTGTGCCTAAATGCTGGTAAATGGAAATATGAAGTGAAGTTCCTCTCATTTACTTCTCCACCAGATTACAGGTTGTCATTTACATGACTTCAAACAAACTATCTTTACTGCCTGTGGACAAAAGCAAAACCAACACAACAAATAGGAGATATTTCCCCATTTACTCATAAACGCTAATTAAATAAGTAAGCCTCTTGTGAATAAACTTCAATTAATGACAGGTTATTGTAAATTATTCTTGAAGCCTTTAATACCTTGTAGATTAGATTATTTAGTAACACAAGCAGCTATCTGAAGATATCAGAAATGAATTCCTGGAAAACATAGCATTTTCCTACAGGTTGCTATAAGAAGCTGTTTGCACAGCTATAGTTCGAGGGAACCTTGAGAATTCCCACTCCTGTTCCTGTCTACTGACAGAAATAAGACATGTCAAAAGCAACACTCTAAAGCGTGGTAAGAACTGAAAGGTATCAAAACTTGAACAGTAAACAAGAAAATCCTACTGCAAATAGTCCTCCAGTTATCTGAAACTCACTGTAGCTCCACCTGAACAGGGAACTCACCCAAATTCTCCTTGTGGACGTTCATCAGACGTTTTAAAATACTGTTTTTAACACTACCATGCTCTGCCCTGCAGAGTCAGAATTACACAGCGGTGCCTCGATCATTTCTATGGTTCATAAATCAGTCACTGACCAATTTCCAGCTATAGTTTTGTTGGAGATAATTGCAGAAGAAACAGCTTGACTTTTAGAACCAATTAGGCAATCACAATAGGTAGACTTTTTTTTTTTTTTCAGCTCAATCACCCGAGATAATTTTACAGCAAAGTCAAAACAAGCATTTCAGACAAAGCTGATGAGCACTAGGGAGGCCTGGCTTAACCAGGCAGCTGGGTCGTGGTGAGCCAGGCACAAGGAGGTGCATGCTAAGGAGCAGCAGGAGCTGCTGCAGCATTCTGGGTTCAGAATCGAAACTCCTGAGGGTGGAAAAAGCAAGGTATTAAAGCAATAACACCGTTATTTCCCGACAGGCATTTCAAAACTGCTACCTTTAGTGAAATGAAAATCTGAGAGCAGAATGAATTAAAACAAATTCTTTGATTTCCACCTGGAAAGCTCCAGTTTTTACTATGAGACCTAGAAACTGAAAAAAGGAAGCTACTTGGAGAGACTCAACCTAAAGTAACCTCTGCAGTCCTCAGCTTCATAGATACTCTGTTTTAGAGAGGAAAGTATGCAGTAAAACCATGCAAAACCTCACAGCATGGAGACAGAAAGGTAAGCAAGCGCCTGCAGCTAACTCATAAAGCAATGAATGATTGCACTGCAATATCAGTCTAGAAGTACTGCATCTCTCTTTGTATATTTCATAATTCTGTGGAGCAAGCTGCCAGATTTTTATTTTTATTTTTTAAGAATTTAGAATTCAGGACTGTTTCTATGGATAAAGAAAATATTTGCAACTGCATCAGTGGTGATAAAAGAATACACAGAGAGAATCTTTTCAAACATTACCCACAACCTCTTTCCAGGGTTAAAACTCAACTTGCTCCATCCAACACAGGAATTCAGGAAGACCACACACATCAGTGCCTTCACTAGCACACAGGCTGCAGTTCCCATAAAGGGAAGAACTGGAAGACAGCACAATGCTCAACACTTGGTAACTCCGACAGAGTTCAGCTGTGAATGAGATGGCAGCAAGTGAAGCAAAATGCCAGGATACAGAACTCACAGAGCCTTTTATTCCCCCCCTTATGAATTATGTACGCTGCCAGAACACATTTTATCAGGAAATATTCACAGTTTTTTTGGCCTGTTTTCAGAAAGTCAAAAGGTGCAATCTGAAAGCCTCTTCAAGTTGCTCCCAATTTGATACTGCAAGTATTAAGAAGGTCACAGTAACTTATTTTGAAGGATTTTTCATGTAAGAGCTCTGCTGCCACCACTAGGATATGGAAGATGAGACAATCTAAAACTTCCAAAGCCTTCTGAAAGGTTAAGAGTGTATCATACAGATGAATGCAGCAGCAGCCTAAGGCAAAGCTGGCTTGGTTTGTGCATGTGGCTTTTGAGGTCAGGTAGGCTCTTCTTCTGTTATCTATTTAAATGGCTTTGTTAATGCACGCAGAATGGCTGCACTGGTGACACCTGACAGTATTTGTCATCAAAATCCAGTATGTTTCCTGCATTCTCCAACAAAACACTGTGGCAGCATTTTAGAGTATTTGACAAAGTTGGGCACTGCTCCTTCCTACAAAATCACATCACTCCACATAATGCTCTGCTCGATAGGGAACACGTACCTACCACAGAATGATTCATGTCTATGGAAAAGTAACTTGTTTGGAGACAAACCTGCACAATGCTGTCTGTTCCATCCAAGGACTGTAATTGGTCTGGAATCTGAGCACTTGGAGACTAATCAAACTAATAGCACTGTTCTGGAAACGGGGCTTGCAGCTTCCCAGCATCCCTAACAGCTATTCCTGCTTGACTTTTGTGAAGCTACTTCATGCGATCACCA
Organism: Lagopus leucura; assembly: GCF_019238085.1. Classification (NCBI taxonomy): domain Eukaryota; kingdom Metazoa; phylum Chordata; class Aves; order Galliformes; family Phasianidae; genus Lagopus; species Lagopus leucura. The sequence continues at coordinate 18,881,947 of NW_024962267.1, read as the reverse complement.
CGTTTCTACAGAGGCAAAACATGGAAGTCAGGTACTTGCTGTGGTGGCACTGCAAAACCACACGAAGCCATCGCAGAACAAGTGAGGGAACGCTGACTGAAACCGCTTGCTTAAAATGGGCCCTCTGAAAACAAAACCTGAAGTCAGACAAACTTCACAAGTTTAGAGGTATGAAATTTGTGGTGCTTCAATGCCCACGGGGAGTAATGAAACCCAGAGGGGATGCTAGATTTTAATTTACGGAGGGTAAAAACACCCTAAATTGCTTCATAAAGCTCATTAATTTCACTCTTCTGGCAACTGAGATACTAGGATGTTTCCTCTATGAAATTAATTAGTAAACTGATGCAAGAACAGAGTGGTAAAGAAAATTAATACATATCTTCCTAACCTTACTGACGATAGGAAGTTAAATACAGTGTCACTAATTATTCCCACCCACAGTCTTAACATGAAACACTACTTTAATCTTCCTAAGATACTGTAAATAAAGCTAGAAGAGATAAGAACGTATGTGCATTCTTGTCAAGTTGTACTACTGGCATAGGAATTTTCTAATTGTCTAAAGCTTAAACATTTGTAGTCCAAAAACTTCCTCTGGGAATGAAATAGAGAAACAAGAACAGAAGCAGTGTATTCAATTACCTAATGTCTCAATTTAAGCTAATTTGCAAACAGAAACGTAAGAGAGAAGACAAAGTATGCTTACTGATGAAAAAGAAGCAGAAAGTATTTAAAAAACACAAAAAAACATACTCTGGTTCCACTTTCCAGGAAATCAGGCAGCTCATAAGGACGTTTTGGAGATTAAAAGGAGGAAGACACAGATCTCATTCATAGTTAGAAAAAGCAAAGCAGGTATTAGACAAAAATTCTAAATCTGGCTTTCGAAGAGAAACAAACAGCTGACATGCTCACCCATTATCGACCCAGCTAATGCTGTTTGGGAACAAATTCTAGCAGGTTTCCTATCAAAAGCTGGAGAGATTTTTACTCAGTCCTCTGCAAGACTCTTCTGACAGCGAGGTCATGGAGCAGCAGACAACGGAGTGCTTTCTGCATGGAGATGAGGGCACTCGCTGCACTGAGGCACTCCTGGGGAGACTGTCACAAAGGATGTGTATCTCAGCCAGGAACTACGGCTCTGAATTTTTTCACACTGCCCAGCTGTTGTGGGACTGACCTCAGATGCCATTCTGCAATCATGGTGGCAAAACTGCCATCAACTTCATAAGGGGCAAGTTCTACTTACGTTGTGGTGACTCGGGTAACGTGACTGCAAGGCAAGCTTACAGGGCAGAGGCAGTCATTTCCCTGCTGGAATTACTAGAACAGGCAGGAGCAGCCTGCTTATGCAGTACTGAAGTGTGGACATGTTTCTTACCAGTTCCAACACTGGGGATGAAACACGATTCAAGGCACAGCAGTAACTACAGTCTAATTCTATGTTCCATACGGTGTTTCTCCCAAATGCACTGTGCCTTTTAGTCTTCCAAGGAAAAAACGTTCTTAAGACAGCCTGCTGGCTTGTCAGAACTGTCAACACAATGGAAATTGGAAGGGTTATGGATTACTGTTAGTCCTGCTCACAGCATGCTCTTCTATTTGTTGCCTGGGTAAAAAGACCACCAAGAAATCAGACCACCCTTACTGGAAGTGGTTTCTCAGGGTTACTGTAATCATATCATCCCACAAAACTTGTTATCACTCAAAGCAGGCACACTAGAAATAGACAACATTTCTATATTTGGTTAGCACAGTAATTGTTTCAGTATTGTCACCAGCTTGTTGAAAGACAAAAAACACAACAGCTGTTCCTAGAGCAAACTGCATTTATCTGACTCCTCACAAGTCTGTAAAGGTAGTTTAAAAGATTATCTAGTTTGCTGTACGTATCTAAAAGGAAATAGTACCTTTAATGTTCTAGTTGGAGCCCAGCCAGTGCCATCAATTGAATGTTCTCTCAATAAACTGAAAAAAAGACAAACATATTATATACACTGTAATTTCTATTAGAGAAACTTTGTCTTCTCAGACAGCTTTAACAACTTTGGAAGAAATTGCCACGTTAGTATTACATCCCTCTTGCACTCTATCTAGCATCAGGACTTTTAAAAGCACCAAAATCGGTACGTTGTCCAAGAATTACATTCTTCACACAGCTCAGCTTGGTCAAAAATCAAATTATTTTAAGTATACTAAGTGTGACAGCAGTCCTTCTGGCACCCCCAACACCGAGCCTTTATTTACCCCTGAATGCACAGACACACAAGTGCTCCATTTCCAAACACGCTCATCTGTGGTGAGCAGGCAGTTCCAGCAGCACGTCCTGGCTCCTACCACATCTGGCACAGCTCAATCCCTCTAAGAGAATATTTTTGGAGAGACATCTATTTATCAGAGAGGATTATTATCATCCTCCCTTCTGTACAAGGGCTGCAGCTTCTTAAAATCAGGGATAGGAAAATGAAATAGCTCTGGTCTTTCCTCCGTGCACAGGTATGAATTTTAGCTGACCTGCACACTGTGCTATGTAATAAGGCCACTGAAACTGTTGAGCCATTTACAAGATGAAAGAGTTGAGGTGTATTCAGTCGGTCAGACACTCCTGGAGCTCCCAGGTAAAAACATCATCACCCATGAGGAGTAAAAGTGTTGGAGACTGGAGCGTAACTAAGAAACACCACAGGTGATGAAAGACTGAGAAAAGCAGAAGTCTCACTCCTGCACGAAAGCAAAGTTAATAATCTGAGAAACTCCTGTAAGCATCATTTCACAATTGACTTCCTCTGTTAAGAAGCAATCTGAAACTGAAAACTCACACAGCAAAGTAACAAAGCACAGGGATTTATCAGTAGCAATAGCTTCTGCTGCTAACTGATAGGGTTAAAGTGAAATACTCTAAAGCTATTCATTTTGCAGGGTTTTTTTTGTAGTACTTCATTATCCCTTTAAGAGTCCAGGAAGAAGATGAATGGACCAAGTATCCCATCTTAACCACATTGCTAATCCCATTTCAGTGCCTTTGAAAAGACAAAATGTGCTTCCACCACCAACAGCACCCAAAACTAACTTCAAAAACATTAAAAAAACGTTTGGGCTTTTGTTTTTGTTCATGTTATAAAAGTAAAGCAAAACAAGCAAAAATGATGCTGAACAAGGAAGAACCAAGGTTTTCAGGTTTTGAAGAAAGAAAGGACCTTATAAGCTTTCTTCTTCTCCTTCAATTTTGCTGCAGTACTTCCCTTTACTTTACCATACAGCCCCCAGTGAGCTTAAGAGCTAAGAATAAGTGAGTGCATACAAAAAAAGCATGCAAGTATCAACTGACAGAACTCCAAGCACCTGAGAACACCAGCCAAACTTCATTAACACCCCTGCAGCTCCCAAAGCCTCTCTCTCTATGCGAATCTCCAGCTCAGCAGCCAGGACTGAAGAGGACACACTCATTTCTCATGGAGCTGTGGCAGGAAAGCAATGCAGACAGATAAGCGTAGCTCTGCCTCGTATTTCAGATTTGCTGATATAACCCATTCTAAGAGCAGCACCCCCTTTCCTCCCATAGATCAGAAACAATCATTTGGCTCCTAATCAAAGCCCTTCCCCAGCACAGGGTGCCTGAAGAAACCACATCTTGTCTTCTCACCATAAGCAGAAGCACGGCTACGAAGCAGCAAAACTTCAGAGTGGTTAAGCTTTTCCAAAAGCTTATGTGGGCAAGGAGAAAAAAAAAGCCAAAGATCATCAACAGAGGTGAAATAAAATCAGGGATATGTATTAGAAGTTTTATTATTAGGAAAAGGATGAACTGGTGTATGTGGTAAGCATATTGTTTCTAGATACCTTGGTGTTTCCAAGCAACATCCGTAAGTATGGTCCAGATCTAATTTGAGTGACTGCAATTCATAAGGTACAGGAAGAATGCTTCTTGTGCCCCAATCTATTGCACCTGACTCAAGTTTAATTATTCACTGTGTTTTAATTAGGAACAATTACACACCGTGCTGTAAGGTATGCTCAGAAGAAAACAGCTGGAAAAATACTGATTACTTCTGCTTTAATAAGTACCCAAAGACATTTCTATATGAAGAGACTGATAGAAGCTGATTGCAGGTACTATATATAGATTGCATTCTCCATTCTAGCAGTCTGGGTTATTTTAGATTTCCCATCTAAACGGTAAGACATTCTAAGGTTTAATGTGCTTAAGTATCTGACAATCAAATAAAGCTGACATTTCAGTGCAGACGCCAAAGAAATGACTTCACTTCATTAACCAGAATTAAGATGTTCCAACACTACATTTGTCTGACATAATTAAAATCATTTGAAGAATAGACACACTGAAACATCCTCAAGAGTGCGAGGAGGCTTTGTTTAACCTCAAAAGATACAGCTCTAATAGTCAAAGCTTAAACTTTTACCTATCTGTTGGTGTCCAGTATTTCCTGTTCAGTTTCTAAACACTTCATCCATTCCTTGCCTTTACTTCAGCTCTTTGATTAACAGCACCCAGGTTCTCTCCATTGACCAGGTAAACACCACCACCCTCCAACAGCACCAGCTCCTCAGAAGCATGCAGCACATCACTGAAGCTCAAAGCACTGCTATCAGCTCTCCAGCTGCTACCAACCAATGAGCCAGAGCTGCCCACCAAGGGAGAAAGGCTACCCTGTGAAAGCTTTGTTTGCACCAGGACCTTGTATTTCAAATCTAAAGGACACAAAATATATCTTTTTAAGCACTGCTTTGCTACATGTGGCGGCAACTGTTTCGGATTTTCAGAACAGCTTTCAATCTTACTTATTTTCACCGCTTATGCTTCATTTAGTATTTCTTTCATGTTCCATTAAGTTGAGAAATGACAGTCCTGCTTCTTACTTCTGTTTATGTTCAGCTTCCAGCCAATTTCACCACTGGGTACACGAGATGAAACACTGAAATCACAAGGTTTCTGGAACTGATTTTGAAGAGGAAACATTTACTATTGTGAAAAACCTGCCAGCAGTGTAGCTGGGTTCCTTTGGGAAAGGTCAGCTTTTGGGCTTCATACCCCGCCTCATGTTCCCCCAACTCTGTTTTCTTATAACCAGCATCTGTCTTTCAGTAGATGTTATATGTGAAAATAAATACATATAGAATAGTTATTGTAAAGTTAAACAGATTTTTTTTTTCCCGTTCTGAAAAACAGTTTCCAAGCACTAAAATAATATAGGCATTAACAGAGCAAAGCCTTCAGCCTTCTCAGGGCCTGAAAATTATTCACCTATGAGGAGAGGAAAAAGGGAAAGGGGGAAAGAGGGAAAGGGAAGAAGCTGTGTCCAGATTGGATGTTACACTTTTATCCTAAACAAAACTTAAAGTTAAGTCTGAAATTGAAGAGTCAGGTTCTACCCAGCACATATTGCACAGCAAGAACAACACTTTCTGTATATTTCTATGTTTTTAGCAGATAGTGGTCTGATTTCTAGAAACCACTGACAAAAGTAACAGCGACTTGAAAATTACATACAACATTTCATCACACAGAAAGACCTTCAGGATATAAAAAAAAAAAAAAGAATGCTGTTGCTACCTTAAGCAGATTTCTCCTGTCTCTGTGATGTTTGGATGCCAGATTCTTGTCAAGCATTTTACTTTCGGAGGCTGCCAGGACAGAAAACAGAAAATTACAGTGTTATTCTTCAAAATAAAGCCAAATCACAGTTAAAAGTCACAGAATTGAAAAGGGAAATATATTTGATGCTCACAGCATATGTCTGCATGTTAAAGATCCTGACAGTGTAACTGCAGGAGGTACACCAGCTTTCTCTGTCCTTTTAGCTTCTTTCTACCCTCTACTATTGATGGGCTTTTTCCTCAGAAAAACTGATTTTAAAGCAAGACAAGAAAATTCATTCTCTTCTCTTGTCTCCTTCAGGGAAAGCAAAACAAAACCAGGTTAGTCTCTTAAGCACCGTTTCAGTGTGTCAGCTCCTGTTCAGAGCTGGATAGGAGTACAAAGAAGGGCAGTCGCATCCAAACTGAAGATGCTAATGTGAAAAGCCACCCGACTTATTTTTAGCTAAGGTCACCAGAACGTTGAATTAGACAGCGAGCTCTGAAACACGGATTCTTAAAATACAGTCTCATTTGCTCTACTTTTGTGAAGTAAATAAAGAGCAGGTCATAAAAATGCCGGTAGCTTAGCAACAGCATCTTACTCCATCGCTGTTCTCCAAATTACGATTTGCAGCTTTCAATCAGGCAGATAATTTCTTACAGCAGCCGTACTGTAAGACCAACACAGACCAGTACCTTTCAGAACTTCAATTAAATCTGCTGTTATAAATGTGGAGCTATTTTCCCCCACTGCTTCCCAAGAAGTCTTCAGTCAGGAGAGAAAACAGCTCTAATAGCTGCATCTGCATAGCAGCACGCTGTGTTTTGTCTCACTGCTTTGTTCTCAATTCTCCAGCATCATCTTAGGAATGTATTTAGATGTTATCCACTTAGCCCAGCTCCTTGGAGTAAAGGTAAGAGTGCACACATGATACCAACCTACCAAGAAAATACCTGCCCAGCACTTCAAGAAATCATCACCAAAGCACAGCTACAGTTTGTAGTACAGACATCAGCTTTTCTCCATAAACATTCACGTCTGCCTAACTGCTGCTCAACACTCAGCCTTCAGGAGGCACCTGTGGCAGTGCCGGATCACAGCACTGCTGAATAATGAGTGGCATGCAGAAAGGTCTGACTTTTTACCTCCCAAATCCACAAACGTTCACTTAGAAGTTCTCTGACAGCACAACCCTTCGTCAGCTACGCCCTCATGTTGTTTTGAAAGATTATGCCTAGTTATCACAAAAAATAAAGAGAGGAAGCAGCAGTACTTATTCCACCTGGTGACTCCGGATAAAAGAGCAGATTTTACCATACGTGCCTTCCAGCAGAGAATGTACTGATGAATAGAAGAAGTAAGTTTTATACAAACTAAACCTTTACAAGAAACTCCCAAATCTACAGTCGTTCAGAGTGAAATAATTGGCACCTCGGTTTTCTGTAATGTGGAGAAAACAACTAATCTTTTTTACTTTCACCACACACCAAAGTGCTTCTTATCACTAAGAATAAGAGAAACCCGCTGCTGACAGTGAGATAAAGGTTTCCCTTCTCTCCCCTTCTTCTCCTTTTACAGAGACAAGGACAACAGCAGCACTACCATAAAAATTAGCTTCAGCCAAATTTCCCTTTGAATTTTTGCTTCAAGCTATCTTTGAATCTTCCTTACACCAACAAATCCACACAAGCTTTCCTTGAGATGCTTCACTTGAATGCCTCAAACCATCTCCAGGTCACGGATGTGACAGCAAAGCTCAGAAAATCCGTTTATTTCACTGCTCGTAAGTTCATCCTTCTCTTCAGACTCTGCAAGGCATACGTGCAGATCCACTCTCACCACAGGGCACAGCAGCAATCTCAGTTATTTTCTTCTCCAGTTCTCAGCAGCCACTTACATTTTCAGATCCCTTGTGAGTTTTTATCATGGAACCATCCTTGCTTCCATTTCTGCTCTCAGCTGACTTCACCGTATCAGTTTGTATTCACAAGCCTCAAAACACAGCACAAACAGTACAGGAGAGTGTTGCAAGCAGTTGACATCTATGCATATATTGACTTCAGTTAGGGCAGAAGTTTCATCTTATAGAACAAGCCTTTATCAAGTTTGTCCCTTTTCTTTAAGGACATTGCTAACAATCTCTCCCGTGTTATTCTCACTGAATCAGAGGTTGGATATAAAGCACCAACCAGGACGTGAACTTCATTTCAGGCCCTGACTGGTTTGGCAAGCCAAATCACACTGATGTGACAAGTGTGCTAACGTGGGAATGCTGCGTCTATCCAATCCTATGCAGCAAGGCCACCAAAGAGAATTAATCTCACAACTAAGAGATTATCATCCAGTTCTTCAGGATTCCAATCCCTTCCAATTGCTGTTTCACAGCTGAGATGCTTGCAAGGAAAAGGTCTAAGAAGAGCAGCTCTGCTGTTAAATTCCCAGCTTCCGACCTCTACCTAAGGTCATAAAAACCTTGGAAAACTGATTTTGTGTTGCTATCTTTACCATTAACTAGGCTTGAGTCCTTAAAGCATCAGGTCCCCCGTCCTGTAGCAATCAGCTGCACCTTAAGGAAGAATGGGGTTGCCGTGCCTTTTTCTTTGCTGCTGTTGTTTTAAATCAAGACATCCCCCGGTCAGTAGATTACTATCACTATTATTTAAAAAAAACAACCAACAGCAACAATTGCTTCCCTCTCTCACTGACTCGTTTCTGGGCAGCTGATCAACCGGGAAAGCAGTGCTTGGGGGAACAGATGCTGCAGAGACAGAGGTCAGCACTTGGCACCGGAGGCTTCGCCGCATACTCCATTATTTGCTTGCCACTTCACAGCTTCCTCTGATGTCTGTGACAACAACAATCCCGGAGGTTTTCGTAGGCACAAACGCTGGCAAGCTTCTGTTTGCTGCACAGAAATGTTTGTGAATGCATTGATTTCCTAAAAGGCATTTTTTTAATGCCTTTAAGATGCCAAGTGACAGTATTACCAGACTGCAGAGTTTCTAACAGCATCACAGTTTGAGGAGACACTAAGAATTCACTTATGCTGCTCTCGTGACAGTACTGCAAGACCTGCATCATATCCAGATGCTTTCTCCTCCTACACAACATCCCAGCAGCTCAAAGAATAGGTAATATTAAGCGTCAACCTTCTGAAGACTTGCAGTGCCATTGAAAAACACTTAACAGCTAATATCAATACCATTAATTGTATCAGCACAATATCTTCTCCGAGTTGCTTCAACTTTAAAGAGGGGAAAGACCTCCCAGGATTAATTTCTTCTTTCCTTTTTGTATTCAGAACATGGAAATTACTTATGGGAAAAGCTGCACAGAGTCTGAAAGATATCAAGAGCTCAAGAGTACCAGTTAGCATGTGATGCCCACAAAACAGCGCCATAGGAGTCAAGAAAATCTCGGCTATGAAGGGAAATCAGAGTGATTACAGGTGTTTGGATCCAAACAGTGGATTCTGAAGATGCCAGGTTTTCTTATGGCTCCAAAAATCAGCCAGCCCAAATCAGATACTTATAGGAGGAACAGATCTGACATGCGCAAATCCTTTTTCAAGTGAGTTTTGGGTCATGTATGGGATGAAGTCTTCCATTTAGGATGCTTTTCACCCCAACAGTCCCTGGAAAGCAGATGTGTTAGTTGAGGACCATGTGCGCGCACTGGTGTCCTTGTGACCGACTCTGCTTCCTTCCTTAGGGCTGCATGAAGCATCACCTCTGACTGTCTGCTCAGAAGGCACAGGAAAAGGATGAACAGAACTGCCCACGCAGGCCCCTTTGCCAACATGGGAGTTTGAAGACATTTCTAATGTTATGACTGTTCTGCAGTAGTGCTAACATTACTAGCAGTACTAACTCAGTAACAGTGAAGACAATCACTGAGATGACCCAACAGGAAAATGCACAGCTGCAGTGCCCAAAGAATTCCCCTCTATGGGAAACACACTGCTTTAAAAGAAGTCCTTGGTAAAACAAGGATGAGATCTCTCCTCGATGAGATCTCTTTCCTCTCTTTAGCCTGCCTGCAAAGCGCAGTGAAATGCATCCTGTCAGCTTGCAGAAGCAGTGTGACACAAATTACCTCTCGCAATGCAGCACAGATCTATCTGAACAATTCCTCTTGCACGACCAGCAACTGATTAGAAATGAAAACCTTTTCCTGTTCTCCCATTCAGATGCTTCTAAAATTATTCATCTCTTCAACAGCTTAAGTAGTTTTAATTACAGATATAATGGAAGAACCCTTATAATATGTTACTGCCTTACAGATAATCACCACAAACATTTCCAGTACCACATACAGCAGCTCAGTGATGTAGAAGTGCCTGATCAACCAGCTGTGTGCTCTGAGCACAAGCAAGAGGCAGCACTTCACAGCAGAGCTAACCCCAAAGCATCCTTCCCACATGTTAGGCTCTTGAATCTCTGCCCCGAGGGACTGCACAGCCTAGGTGATACAAGCCAGTGACTTATGCTCACAGATCTACTATTATCTCCAGTGCTTTGCTTCCCTGACAGAACAGCACGCATCAGTTTCAGTTCACAACACAAAGCTTACCAAGTTTTTTCTCTTCAGTTACAATTTTATATATTTTGTATTTCTCCATGTACTCAGCAATGCCACAGTGGTTAAACTGCTTTATTGATGATGACTAAAAAGTCAGATGGACGAGAATATGGGAGGGTTCCCCTTCTGCCATGAATGCCACGTTCCTCCAAGTATTTTTGATGGCACAGTTCATTCACATTAAAAGGAGAATGCAATTACTTAGTGACCACCTTACTTACAGTATGTTCATAGTGTGTATAAAACTGTCACCATGGAAAGTTTTCTGGTGAGGTTACGTGGGGAACTTATAAAAAAAAAGCAACTGCAAACATGAGATGCGCTAAAAGAACCTACCTAGAAGGACACACAGGATCCAGGGTTTGGTTATATAATAAAAGGAATAGAACACTGAACTGCAATAGAGTTCGAGATTTCCAAAGAAAAATACTTTATTCTTACCAAAAACTCCCAGGAAAACAGTCAAGGAGAGAAAAAGCTGTGAACAGAGATCAAAACCTGTTCCCCGAAGCTGTGCAGGACCTGAGATGGCTACCACTTAACTCAGATAGCTGGATAGCTAAAATACTGTTCATCTCTTGACCAGTGACAATGGAAAATTGAGCTGATTCAGAAATAACTACCGTCCTCCACAAGCAATAACTTAAAAAATATAGTGCATGCCCCCTTGATTATAAGCACCAGGAATATCAGAGAACTTATCAAGGCATGTTCTGGAATGGCAGCCCAGTCCCCCCACACCTAGATGCAGATCTTTTCTACCCCACTGGAGCTCTTCAAGCTCAGCCTGAGAATTCAGGCCATCCCATTCCAGACTGCTGCTCCTCCTGTGTGTGTATATACATACTGCACAAAAAACAGGGCTGCGACAGCAGCCGCTGCACATATATGATGCTGAATTTAGTCTTGGTGCATTTGAACCCAAGTCAAAGGTCTTCTCGGACCTCTGCTATCCTCTCCTACTCATTCTTCAGCCTCTCTGAAAGAAGACTTCTCAAATAATAACAGCAAACGTCAGAAAACAAAAAAGATGTAAGAAAAAAAGTTATGAACGCAAGCAAAATAAAACATGTTCAAACTAAGTGAGGCTTCCTTCCTTCCTTCCTGCTGCAGCTCATACCTCCGCATGCAATTATTGCAATTTAAATGCTCAAATGAATCTAATTTCCCTATATATCATCAGAACACAGAGGACCAAGAGTAATTCATGAGAACCAGACATACGCCCCACCTGTTTTCCATTTTTGGAGTTTGCTTTTTCCTACAGACTGCTCAACTCTGAAAACAATGTCTACAGTTATTTTTATTGTAATTGTACCTCCTCCTCTCTTGCCACAGTCTGTAATTTTAGTAGAGTAAAACAAAGCAATAATGTTTCTCATGTTCAAAAAGAGCAAGTTCCTTGGAGCTTTCTGTTTGTCTATAATAAGAAACTGTGATCATGGGGATGTCCTCTGGAAAGCTGCTTGCTTAATAACCATTGAAATAAGGTGTTTTTTTTTAATAGATAGCTAAACAGTTTGGGAGACAACCTGCAGAATTAGTGGAGTGCACCAAAGGCCACTTGCCACCATCTCTGCACTTTCCAAGTCCTCCACTGCACCCTCTAAAAAGGAGTTGAGCACTACAGTCCAATAGCAGAAATATAAGCACAAGCTGAAGGCCCCACAAAAATAAAAAGCAAAGACTTCTCCTTTCTGTTCAGTTGTATAACTCCCTCTTCTAGACACTATTTTTTTGGTGAGAATAATCAAGCTCGGGTCTCAAAAATAATTACCAAGGGAGAACCAAGATGAGAGTGGAACCTCAGCCAAAACAGTCTGACTCCTCATTTACATTTCCAAGCATCCTCTGCCAGAGCATTATTTTTCTTTAAGGAATAACGTTGGTTTCAGATGCCGCACTACCAAAGTGTAACCAGATTGTTCTGTATTTTGATGGCATTTCAGCAAGAGAGAGAAGCCCCTCTCTTAGACTCAATGCCAACTTCCCTCTGTCCCAGTACACAGAAAGGAAATGTAACCACCTTTAGACCAATAATAAGATACTTACCACCATATTGTAGGCATCAGGAACTTCAATTTCAAACTGAAATTTTCCACCTTGGTAATAGCCCTCATCTAGCAAAGAAAAAGAACCACAAATATTAAAACAGTTCACTTAGAGAAAATAACCAATGCTGTGTTATACAAATTATGTCATTAACGAGATTCAAATAACAGCCTCAGGTCATCACCAAAAACCCAAACACCAAAGCACTAACTGCTTCCAACTCCAAAAAGAAAGCTGGTTACACACCTTGCTGCTAATGCATGCTAAATCCTTCTTAACCACAGCACCCTCAGACTTGCACCAGCAATTACAGTCACAGTAGGAATAATGGTGTGCCAAGAGCACGTGCACTACAATAAAAAAGCAAGTCAGGTCTTCTGACTGACAATTATCTCCCAGTGGGTGATGCACCAATTAGGAAAATCTGCCTGCTTCTCCGTCAACCTGAGATCCAACACTGAATTATGAAAAGTGCTAAATTGTAAAATATGAATTCTGAACATATCCAGTTGTGTGTAACCAGAGACAATAGGCAACAGGCTGTCATTCCTGAGATGGCTGCGCTTGGATGCTGAAATGCTTGCAAGCAATCTGATACGTGTCTGTCTGGCATTGCAACTACAGAGTTTTGTCATTATTCTTGTTGTCTGCATCACATCGTGCAGCCACAGCAAAGAACTGATAGTCAGGAGGGGTTGGTTATCCTCACACAACTGTTTAATATGCAATTTTTAAAAACAACATTGCAAAGGAAAGCTTGGCAAAGCAATCAGTGGTTTAGAGAACGATTAAAAAGACACATTTCTTATTATCTTATTATCTAACTTCCAAAATGCTTCTAGCTCTCCTACTATACATCACCAAAATCCCACTGGGATGACGTGGTGCCTTCTGGACCTCTTCCCTTCCCACATCTAGTGCTACCAGAGCATGGAAACAGAGCATGGCTGATCTTTCCCATCCCATACAGGTTTATGGCTGCCTCCATCCTGGAACTGCTGGCTTCCAGCACCCAGCCCACCCAAACCTTTCATCATCCCATAGACATCTGCACAGAACTGCCAGCCTCACCCAGTGCAAAGCTCACTTTAATAACCTACTGAGAGTACACATTTTTCAAATACATCCTGCACTTCCAATTCAATTTTGACATGCACTTAATTTATTAAGCAGACCTCTCAGGCATGCTGCTGTGCTTTACCAGCACAGAGCTGCACATGCATTGGTTTTGATGGGAAAAAAATACACAAGTCAAAGCATTTTTATTTTGCATTCAAACATACTGGAGATAAAAATCAGTAAAGCAAAACATTTCTGAAGAATCAAGTATATAAAGGTGAGTAACACCAAATATCCTTTTGATGAAACTGCTGCCTGTCAGATTTGCCACACGCTCAAAGTAAGATGTTGTTTTAAGAAAGAACCATTATAGAAATGGTTCAATGCTCCACCTGGAACTCAAACAGCACAGTCACCACTGAGCAACCCTACAGGATGCAACTGACTGCACTTCATTCACCACTCAGCACACATGAAATCTATTTAACCAAGTTGCAGGAATCCTCACTGTTCCCAAGCGTGATGCCACACCTTGTAAAAACCACAGCTGGAAGAAATAAATGCACAGGTCTTTCACTGAGCAGAGCAAAACAAACAATACCAATCTCTTCAGTGCCTGCTACAGTACTAACCATGCAGATCAGTCTTCCATCAGTGTTCCTTGGTTCACAAGCACTTAAGCTATCACCTCTCAACATCACTTTATTGATCTGGACAAGGGGATTGATGCATTCTCAGTACGTTTGCAATGACACCAACTCATATGAAAGTGTTGATCAGTCTGAGGGTAGAAGGTCCTGCAGAGGGATTTGGATAGGCTGAGGCCAATGGGATGAGGTTCAACAAGATCAAACGCCAGGCTTTGGTCGCAACAACCCCATGCAATGCTATAGGCTTGGGACAGAGTGGCTGGAAAGCTGCACTGTGGAAAATAACCTGGGGGTGATGATCTATATGATCTTAGAGCTCTTTTCCAGCCTTAACCGTTCTAGGCTTCCATGGGAAGCTATCACATGCAATGTGATGTCTGCACAGGGAGAAATAAGGCCGCTGCAAGGCAAAGGAGAAACAGCACCCCTGTGAAGGCTGCTCACGAAGCCCAGCAGCAGAAAGTTATTTTTCATTGGCTTAATTTCAGTAGTTCCTGTATTCTGTGGCCTTGGAGTGTAGCACACAGCAGCCCTTTATGATCTACCCCTGCTAATGCAAAATAGGTATGTCTACATGTGTCTTGCGTCAAAGAAAACCCTCAGATTTAATCAGTCTTCACTGTAATCCAATTGTTCAAAAACAAAAATACTCAAAAACAGCTCCAGGGAAGGACAGCTTGCCAGAAGGTTGTCAGAGTGCTGCCAGCTGAACAGTAAGAGAAAAGCCACGCTCTGCATCTCTGCACACTGAAAACACCAGGCACAGATGCCATCTGCAGGAACATACAGGTTGGTACTCATCTAAAAGCACGGGCAGCAAGACTGCTGATGACATTGCTCAAGAAAATGCACAGGGAAGGGGGGGAAAAAGGAAACAAAAAATGGTGAAGAGTTGTTCTTCACTTTCTCCACCTCTTCACCATCAGGCAGACACAGCTCAGGGCAGCTCCAAACCCCCCCAGCCCAGGCAGGGACTCCCAGCAACAACATGGAAATTAGTCAAAGCTGCATGAAATCATCATGGCAAAAAGACTGCAGTGTGTCCCACAGGATTAGTGAGACAAATTGGAGTACAAATGGTTGAGACGAGAACTGGAATTAGTGCAAGAGGTACAGCAGGACCAGACGATGGAAGAACATTCCCTTTCCTTAGCAAAAAACTTGTTTTAGATTAGCTCAAACGCTTTTTAACCACATATTAGCAGTTCCACAAGCCACAAGAAATTCCTATTGTATTACTTTTGTTTTCTTTATTTTTCTGTGTTCTACACAAGGCTGAGAAATCTCTGCAAGACCGAGAGCACTCCAGACGTGGCACTTTACAGTGCAGGTTAGAGGGCCCATGAGAACTGATTGGCATTCAAACACCACTTCTACAAAGCTCAAGATCAGTATATATATATAGATATATATATATATATATATATATCTTACCCAGGGGTAAGAAATCAGGCAAAAGTGGCAGGAGACCTGTATGGATGAGCACAGGACTCATGGAAGACCTCAAATGGATAAAATCCTATGAAATGTAGGAAAGGTGTCTGCCCACTTGAGAGAGACACAGTAATGCTGCCAGAGGGGATGAAATGAGGAAGGCTAAGGCCCACTGGAAAGGGAGATCAAGAACAACAAGATACACTTCTTCAAATATGTCAATAGCAAAAGGAAGGCTGGAGAAAAATGTAGGCCTGTTGGTGAATGAGGTGGGTGACTGGTAATGGAGGACATTGAGAAGGCAGAGTTGCTGAATGCTTTCTTTGCTTCAGACTTTCCTAAGACTGACCCTCAGGAATCCCAGCAAGGGTTTTGACACTGTCTCCCATAACATTCTCATAGGTAGGCTTCAGAACTGTGGGACAGACAAGCTGATGGTGAGGTGGATTGAGAACTGGTTGACTGGCAGAGCACAGAAGGCTGCAGACAACGGTGCAGTCTAGTTGAGGGCTGTAACTAGCAGCAGAGCACTGGAACAAGCTGCCCGAGGGGGCTGTGCAGTTCCTTTCTCTGGAAATATTCAAAACCCACCTGGATGCTTTCCTACTGTAACCTACTATAGGGAACCTGCTTTAGCAGAGGGTTGAATTAGATGACAACCCAAGGTCCCTTCCAACACCTACAATTGTATTCCCTTCCCTGCCCTCATACAGACTCAAAAACCCTCTAATTTTCAGCCATGTAACAATGCTGGAAAGAACTGAAGTTCTGGCAAAGCTAATAGTAAGCAAAGCAGTGTAAATGAAAGAGCTAATTAAAATAGTTTTAGCTCATAACTTGTCCATTTACAGGAGATTTTTCCAAGAAGTGAATATGTCTGAGCTCCAATTTGTGTCTCCTGCTTAAATTTACGTCTTCAAGCTACATTAACATTCCTCTTACTGCAGTCTCAAGTTTCTTTACTAACAACCTAATACTAATCTGTGCCTGTGAGGTGTTCTGATGGTTAAATGCACAGCGAAGATACAGAATTATTTTACGTTTAAAAGAAAAAGTAAGATAATTTGGACAGGCCACAAAGGATGTGCATTTGATAGCAGCTCCTTGAATCGTAAGCTTTGAAATGCTCAGCCATGCTCACTGACATTTGTCATTTTATGGTATGCAAAGCAGAAAACAGGCATTTTATTAATTCCCTGAAGAATGTGACTCAAATAATCACGCTAACCCTAACCTACACAACTGCATGGGAAACAAATTAATTAACTCTATGCATTCCTCTAGTCTTTGTCATGTATATGCCACCTAAACTCACCTCTCCCCTCTGCCCAGGTCATTACTGTGTTTCACTTTCAGCTTCAAATTCCGTGCTTCAAATACCAGTGCAGAGGCAGGCCTCCATGTTGCAAATATCCATCTCCTTATTTTCCCTAGCATTTGATCCAGTAAGGTACAGATACCAAAATAGGAACAGAGGCAAGTGGTGCCACGAGCACATTTTTCAATGACAGAAAAAATTGGTTGATATGACACAAGGAAAAAGCAGCTCCAGCAGCAGCATCTGTCTCAGGGGCAAGCAGTTTATCCATCATGGCTGTAAAACCTGTTTTACCCTTTGTCCAATGCATGCTGCTATACATTCTCTCACTGAGCACTGCCAGACCATAAAGGAACCAGGACTTCTTAAGCACAAGCCAAAATAACAATTTTTATACGATGAGGATTTCTAGAAGTAATTTGGATGTGCAATGCTAGAAACAATTCCAGGCAGGATGAGGAAGAACAGCCCTTTTCTCCCTGTTCACATTCATGCAATGCTGTTTCGGCACTACAAAAAACGGTTGTCTCCCATCTAGAATTTTACCCATTTGAGGCAGAAGCACTGTGAGACAATATTTGCTGCCTCTCTGTCACCTCAGAGAAAACTGAGATTTAGCATATTCCAAAGGTGATCAGAAAACTGCAGTGGTTCCTTGGTATGTGTTGCGTTCTGCACTGAGAGAGCTGTGCCAAGCTGTCGCTGATCACAAGATTCTGTACCTGAATTATGCACAGCTGAAAATAGATGTTTACTTTGGGCAGGCTACAACTGCAGCCACTTCAGCTGTGCAGCTATATTTGGAGCAAGAAAATGTTCATTAAGATCATCTCATTCCCGAGATCGTTTAATGAAGCCAGCACAAAAACCATGCGCTGCACTCAGCAATTGTCTTCCAACTGCAACAGCTTGCACAGCAGTTAACAGACCAAACAACCTTATGTCTTTAGATGCCTTAAAATTAGTACAATGAAGCTACCTATCGCTTTCGCATCAAAGACAGTCCTGACTTGCACTGTGATGATCCTCTGAAATCATCTCATTTCCAAAACTACATAAGCAAGTATCATTTAAACTGAAGGACAACGGAGTTGTTACAAACAGGCGACACTCACTAATTAAATGCAAATACATCTGCACAGAACGAGACGTTAGAAAGTTCAGTAATAGCACTTATATATATTTTTTGTTTTTCTTAGCATACTGACAAGGAAAATCGAACTCGTTTTTCCGTACCCAAAAGGAGTCACACTAATGAACTCGTTAGCAAAGATTCCTGCTGCCAAGGAAGCGCCGGTCGGTTCGGGCCAGCAAAAAAGCAACACCGACATCTAGCGGTCATTTCCTATCAAAACAGTGCCAAAAATGTTCCTCTAGCTCTACAAACTGTAAAGCATTATTTGCACAGGTAAGACGTCTCCAAGACTGACACATAGCATGCAAAGCCCCGTCCATAAATATCCACAGGAAATCTACACCGGTAAGAATTTGCTGGCTCGGTTGCAATGCCTCTTAACTCAAACGTTTCAGTGCACTGCACACATCAGTGTCCTCATTTGAACTGCTGCACGCTCTCAAAGATGATTTGCAGTAAAAGCGTTCCTGACGTTTCAATAGATGATCTTCCATGCAAGTCCATCCACAACAGACACCGTTTTCTAATCCAAAACATGAGCAAACTCCGTATTTTCTGATTACTATTAAGAATCTCACATGGAAAAGATGAATGCACAAATTAATTTCGAGGCAGTTTTTACTGACCAACAGGCCAGCAGTGTACTTCAGGCACATTAAAAGATCTAGCTTCCACATACTTGAATGTTTGAAGACATTTTTAAAGACCAAGAGACTCCCACTTTTTAAGCATCTTCAGATATGCACAGATTTGAAGTTTTCCAGCAGTGTTACATCACCTGCCCTTTAAATACCACAGAATCAAGCAATCTGTATGTATAAATAGGAATAAATCTGGAGTTCAACAGAGCTGTAATACAGTCATTTCTCTAGACATGGTCCACACTTTGTTTTTGAGGGTTTTTTTGCCAATATATGACTTGAAATAGGCTCAGTAAAATGTCTTCATTCAAAATGAGCCAACAAGACTTGAATACTTGCTGAACTTGCTATATTTTGATAGCAATCTTACTGCAACGTAGTTCTCAAAATCCAGCCCAATTTCCTCATGGCCCCTATGAAACCATCACTGCATTACAGCTGTCATTGACTAGAAAGTTTACCATATTCTATAGACCTTGAATTGTGTTTCCACCACAGCAACACATACAGAAGCAAAAGCTATAGGTTTAGAAAATTACCTGGGATTACGGTTAGCTGAAAGTAATGAAGCTTGTTTGGGTCAGGAAAATTCACTTTACATGTACCTGTTAAGCAAAAGAACAATTTGCATCAGATAACTGTTTGTCCACTGTTGAAAAAACATGTATCATCTTTCACATCCCCTGAATTAGCACCCTGATTAATCCCTGTGTTCCAGTTCACTGATTTCCCATACTTTCTAAGTGTCTTTTCTCCATACAGTTGTAGGTTACCTGCAATAACTCCATTTTTTTGAGCTGGGAGGGAGAAGTTGATTTCCTTTCAGTAAACCATGTTGTCTCATACTCTAAAATGACACAGGAATAGGTCTTCTATATGGACGCCTAGCTCTAAGCTGAGAAGACAGCATGCAGAATCAGCATCCTTTCCTCAGAGATTCCCTAACAGGAACACATATACCTTTAACACTTGATCACACACAGCACTTTCCAGGAAGTCTTGCCACCACAGCTCTATGCTAGAATGGATTTATACCTGCAAGATGCAATTAGAAGCATGCTTTACTGCTTTACTCACCCAAAAGAGAAGCGAAGCTGCTGTTCAGCTGTCACACTGAACAAAGCTGTTTCTCAGCCTGGCTGAGTGCCACAACCAGCCTATTTTATTCCATCCAAGAGCAAGTTTCAAACCCGTAACAGGCTGCCAGAGCCTTGCCCTAGCCCTTCAGAAATGAACTCATGAAAAGTAAATTACTTTTTCAGGCTTTTGCACAGAAGAAGGGGAGAGGGAAGAATCTACATTTCCTTAGTGCTCTTTACTGTGAACTGTATTACAGAAATTTTATGTTAAAAAGCCAATTCAAAAATTAACACTGTATTGGCAACGTGCACTTTTTAACTCGTGAGGCAAGTATTTCTCCCTACCCAAGGCTTCACAATCAGGAACTGCTTCAATGTGGGGCACTGACTCCAGACACTCCAGACAGTGCAATTGCAATTGAAGCTGCTACACCATTCATAAATCAACAGACTAGAAATCAAACAGATACTGCAGCCATATGCAACAATAAAGACTGCCTCAGAATGCCTACATACAACTGCTACACATCTCTGTCCTGTTTAACTTTCAAGTCAGTGATTACACCTACTAAGAGTGAAGCAGCATCAAAAAGCAAAGGAGATGATTTTATTCTCAAACTAGATGAAATTAAGGACAACAGTGACAATGAAGAACAAGAGTAAAAAGAAGAGGAAACATCCATCTGTGAAGTTGTGCAGGGGCTGTTACGAAAGTAGTCAGCAGCAGTTCAACAGATGCAAATTCATAGCATAACAGCCCTTTGTTTGCCTCTGATGACACAAACTGAGCTGCCTTCTCATGTACAAAGCTGGTCTTTTTTGATTATGGCACAGAAAAGCTATCAAGCTGGCACTAGAAGCTGTGTACAACCATGCATACATTATTATCCATATAATGCAGCCTTTAGCTTCTGAATCCATCCAAGCTGGCTGTACTTTTCTCCCTTAACTAAGAAGCTACACAGCATCAAAAATATATAGATCCCATTTGCCTATAAAAATACCTACAGCTGCACACACACTCCAGTAATGCATTCACACTGTAAAAGCCACAAACCCTGATATACATTTCTCAACATTATCCTACTTTAATCCATTTCTCATTCATTATCTTATAGAAGAGACTAAGCAAAAAGTTGAACCAAAAACTACCGTGAAAAAATCTCTATAATTGTCTTTTAGAAAGAGAAGCATACAGAAAGAAAGTGATAATGCTTCACATTATCCCTTTTAGCTCTTCTGTTCTGTGTTTTTTCCCCTCAATTCCTCCCATCAGGCAGCCTGCATGCTGAGAAGCCTGATTGTTGAGATCTGACAGCTGATCTGGATTTACAGGCATTAGCAAACACAAGAGGCTCAGGAGAAGCAGCAGAGGTCTAACCTAGAGGGAAAAAATGGCCAAACTTCCCAGATGGAAAAGGCACACTACGGGTTATCTGCCAGCATAATCAAAGAGAATATTCACCACTTCTCTCTGAAAGATAAGAGCAAGGCACATTCACCCTTATGTGAATGCACGGCAGTAGCCTGCATGCATGCTCTCAAGACTGCAGCAAGCAGCTCACACCTCTTTCCCTGCAGGCAAAGTGTCTTAGATGACTCTGAAATATGAGCATGGATGGCAGGAAGTTACGTAGAGCAAGTGACAGGTTCTGGAGCTGCCCCTGAGCAGACTGTGTGGTAACTTTGAAGCAGAGATGGCAGGGTGCTGCTGTTCTGGTCAAAATCTGAGAGGAAAGAGAGCTCAGCTTTGCCACCAACACTCACCCTCAGCAACAACCACAGAACTGCAGGAGCCCTTTATAGAAGGACTTCATATTTTGTTATCTGTTACAGAACTAACTCTCTGAAGCTAAGGATCAGAAAACATGTATTTGATAGCAATAAGCCATTTACCCTGTGCTCTTCAAACTCCATCTTAAAGCATCCAGGAACCATTCTGGCATAAGATGTGACGATACTGAGCTGGGTGGATACTGGCTGACACACCAGAAGGCTGTGCTGCCTTCAACAAGACCTGAACAGACTGGAGAGCTGGGCAGAGAGGAACCTGATGAGGTTCAGCAACAGCAAGTGTAGAGTCTTACAGCTGAGGAGGAATAAATGCACGCATTGGTACAGGTTAGGGGCTGACCTGCTGGAGAAGAGCTCTGCAGAGAAGGCCCTGGGAGTTCAGGTTGGTCATGAGCCATCAGTGTGCTGCTGTGGCTAAGATGGCCAACGCTGTCCCATGCTGCATTAAAAACAATGTGGCCAGCAGGCTGAGGGAGATTCTCCTTTCCCTTTGCTCTGGTGAGGCCACATCTGGAGCATTAGTTCTGGGCTCCCCAGTTCAAAACAGACAGGGTCTCCTAGAAAGGGCCCAGTGGAGGGAGATAACGATGATTAAGGACCTGGAGCAATCTCCTGTAAGAGAGGAGGTTGAGCAACCTGGGACTGATCAGTCTGGAGAAGACTGAGAGGGGATCTCATTGCTGCTTACAAACATCTAAAGTGCAGGAATCAAGTTGATGGGGGCAGACTCTTCTTGGTGGCAAGCAGCAACAGAACAAGAGGCAATGGGCAGAAACTGGAACAGAGGAAGTTCCATACAAACGTAAGGAAGAACTTTTTTTTACTCTCAGACTAGCACAGCACTAGAACAGGCTGCCCAGCTTGTGGATTCTCCTCCTGCTTGAGGGAAACTGCTTTTGAAAGGGGGGAGGAAGGGAGAGGGTTACAATTAGGGACCTCAAGATGTCTCTTCAAACCCCTATAATGCTGAGATAACATATAATGCAGATAAGATTCCAGGGCTAAAAGCACTTCATCTTGCCTTTTTTGTTTGTTTAAGGAATATATATATTTTTTTAATTAGTATTCTTATTTTTGTTAATACATCTACTGCTTAAGAAGCACACTAGGCTACAGCTTGCATGTGAAATGTGAAATGAAAAAGCACCAGGTTAATGTGGTTCCTGAGACCTGAGCCATTTGCTCTGCTACTAAATGAGCATTTCCTGGTTTGGAATTAAGGTGAGACCAGAGGAGAAACAGAAGCAAGGTAAGAAGTGTGCTCTTCAGCTCCAGAGTGTTCTGTGAGAAGGAACTTCCCACTCTACCAGCAACCAAGTTGTGTCATGTCACTGAATGATCAATGCTGCTTCCAAAGGACACTAGCAAGGATCTACATCTCTGCAACACCTTAAGAGAGGGCAGAGCAAGCCTGCTCAAACCTAGGCCAGCAGAGCTTGGCACAGCTTGTTAACACATCATTAGCATTCATACTTCAATCCAAATAATCACATCAACAGCCCTATTCCCCTTAAAATGTATGCCATTGAATGCTGTACTTACAAGGTAAATTAGCTTCAAGTTCCGCAACCTCTGTTGAAAGAAAAGAAACATACCATTACTTATGCAAGCAGAAAGCCATTCTCAAAGTCCAAATTGGCAAATCTAATTTAAACCTTGCTGTAAATCAAATTTCACTTAAGATATAATTAAGTCTCACGGAAGATTTACATTGAAATTTCTCTTTAAGCCACACAATTCATTACTGAAAAGGCTCGTCTACCCTGCAGACAACGCTTCCCTACTGCAATGAGAGGGCTCAGCTCTGCCAAGAGAGAAGCACCAGAGACACAGAGCCCTACCACTGCAAAGAGTGGCACCATCCTGACCTCCAACCTCATAAGGCTCTAAAATACAGAGGGCCAAAACACAGGAGCAAACCAACCTCAAGAAGCAGCTGTACCTCAATGGAGAAAACAAGCACAAGAGGTTCACAGTCTGCTGGAATTGCAGCACTCTACAGCACCTACCTGCTCATGTCCTTTACCACCCTCGGCTACAGATATCCTCAGGTTACACATTGGTTCCTTTGGTGAAGCCTCCAAGCATGACAATACTGCCTGCACACTTGGGAACAGCTACAGAGGCTCTACTCAAGAGCACTGTCATACAAGACAGCACCCTGCCTGCATAAACCAGCATTAAGAAAGTCAAAACCCAGAAACCTTCATTTGAAGCACTTGGCACAGCAATCAGGACAGAAATATCAGCTCCCATTGCACAGCTCCCCCCGTAACCTCAGCACTGCTGAATACTCTCAGAGCAGTCAGACTTTTTGCTTCAATGCCTGTTAGAAATTTCCCCTGGAGCATCATTTGCTATGGATATGCACTCCAACTGAAAAATAAATTCAGGTTTCTTTCTATTCACTTTTATGTCCCACGCATAGAAATTCAAGGTCATTCATTTGGAAAAAAAGAAAGTAACACCATTCAGTTGTGTAGCACTTAGAAAAGCTTATTCCTAACTCCCTCTCTGTCACACTACCCTCTCTGGAAGGCCCACTGTTTTCTCCCTCCCTCCTGCACCACAATGAAGCCTTACTTTCAACTACTTGAATCTTTCACAAGAGTATGAATAAGATGCAGGAAGGCACCCCCTCCTCTTACAGTTCCAGGAAACCTAATTAAGTGTATATTTGCATTTCCTGTAGACTTTTTTTCTCCACCTGATTTCTCACTTCACTTTCTCTTCTGCACAGAAACCAATGATTCATTTAGGCTAACAACATTAAGAGATCTGCACACCAACTCTCAGAAATGTACGCCCAAAGAAGATTACAATTGTGCTTGAGATATAGGAAAAGTTTTTTGACACAGAATTCAAACAGATCTCACAATTAAAAGCTCACCAGCTCCACAGAGCTCTTCCTATATCCATGCTTACCAAACCTCTGCAGCAAGCACAATGCTTCATGTATTTCTTCAAGCACCCAGAAAGCAGGACAGAGGAATGATGAACACTTGGAGTAGTGCTTGCTAGTGCTGATCCAGTGCTGTGCAAACCTCAGAGCTTCTCAAGCCCTTTCACAGCCTAGAAGGCTGACTGCCAACCAGAAGCAAGCCCAGGAGCAGCACAGAGCTCTGCACCATGCTGGTAAGGCATCCAGGGAGGTCTGAAAGGCAGAGAGGTGTCAGAGCTTCTCTGGGGAACACGCATGGTGCAGGCAGCCCAGACCCTAACCAGCTCCTCATCAGCCAGTCTGATGTCCATGAAACATTAATCAATCAGGTGCAAGAGCACACCTACATCAAGTGTACTTGCAGCATCCTCTAAGCACTTGCCAGAAGCAATGCACTCAGCTGGACCTGAACTGGCTGTCATCCCTGACACAGACAAGTCGAAGCTTCAGCAGTGAAAGAATCTCACTGAAGAATCCCAACGAAGAAGAATCTCACTGCACAGGATTACCTGCATACATCACTCCAACACCAGTGGAATGCTTTAGTTTAGTGGTTCCAGATGCTACAATGAAAGGGTGAAAAGGCAGGGACTGAACTTAAACCTACCACAGGCTTTGGACAAACTGAATGCAAACTGGTGACGTCTCACAGCAACAGCTCTCAGAACTTTATGAAAGCTACACTACACACGAGTAACCAGAGCTATTTATAAATGATTTCACAAACAGTAATTCTCCCTAGTCATGACAATTCTCAGGACAGAAATAGGAACACACATTCCTGACAAGCATATAGGCATATGGCTTACGATAGACCCACGTGGATGTTATATTCAGTAACACAAACCATAATCGAGATGTTCTGCTCTCTCCCCTTACCCCAGCTCAACAAGGCAGGACATAAGATGGTTTATTTACTACCCTCACCACTGTCAGGCCACGTGCTTCCCACTGCAACACAAGGGCACAGAACAAAAGGGGTATTTCCTCAACTGAAACAAACATTCTCACCCACAGCAATACATATTTCTCCCTGCTTTTGGCCCCAAAGCCCCTCTTCTGCTTCTGTCCCTGTTTAATGTTAAATAAAAAAAAAAGTGAAGACATGAATGCAGCATTTTCAAAACAATGTCTCAGAATTTCAAGAGTGCTTAGAATGTCTTCTTTTAATTCTATTCTCCACCTTGCAATTTTATCACCTACCACTATGACAAGTGATATTACAGTACCTAAAGGTTTGAAAAAAGCCACGATACAGATTCTCCTGATTTTTATTTACAGAGCACATTCACTTCATGTGATCAGTTTCTCACTCCTTCAGGATTGTACAAATGCACACTTGAAACATTTTCAAGTTAACTAAATCTGGTTGTAAACTCAGACACGTTGAAGATGACCAAGGAATAAACAACACTAACTCAATGTCTTAGGACTTAAGTTATTACAACCTGACATTTGCAAGCAAGTAAACAGCACCAGTAAAATAAAAGTGGACGATGTTTAGATGTGGTTGCTCAAACTGCTGCTTTTTTTGCAGTGCATTTGTGATCAATACCCAAACACATGGCTACAATTGACATCCTGGCAGGACTGCTGTTTTTTAATTCAATCTCGTAGTCATGCTCATTAGATAACACTAATCTTACATGACACTTCAGAAAGGATCTGCCATCAAGCTCAGCACTGCAAAGCTTTGAGCATCCTGCAGGAGCAAGCAAGTGGCCACTACTTAAACTTGATGAAGCAACCTCTTAGAAATGAATTTACAGCTCTTTTAGCACAAAAAAAAAAAATTGTGCCCACACTGGCAATCTCAAGGCACAGCACATCCTGACACATCAGTCACCACTTGGCCTCTTCCCAGCCCAAACCTTCTCACACACTGCAAGCAGCTACATTATAATCAATCATACCTACATTAGGTAAATCATACCTACATTATCACTTCTTCCCTCTTTCAAGGCAGCACCAGTCAGGCTGTTGATCTACAGTTACCTTTCAGAAGATTGTAAGCACTGTCTACACTTCGCAGTGGCTGTGGTGACAACCATCCAGCCCGCAGACAAAATGCCACTCATCTATGTTCCAGGCTGTGCACACAAAACATGGAGGACAGTGGTGTTATCACTGTGACAAAGGCATCCTTCAAGGAGATCCTATAAAGCTTTCCTGGACTGCACTCCCTGTCATCACAAGTAAGGCTGTCTTCACCCCCACATAAGAACACAAAACAAAAACAGAAAACAAAACACCATAAAACAACACTGTCTGGGTGATGCCTGTAATCAAATTGGCCAAGACATTTGCCTGCAGAATCTGTCAGACCATTGCCAGCTATCCATGGGTTGGGAATAGGACAGCATCACTCCAGCACACCATCATCCTTGAGCAGGCAAACAGCTTCCATACCTTGGTTTATACATCACCACCAGCTTCCAGGGCTAGGTGGGATTTAGGACATGGTGCCAAAATCATCCTCAGCTAACCTTCCAATACAGCCCATCATATGTATTTACTGCCCCTAAGGCCAATGCACAGACCAGCTGTCTGCTGTTCTGCTGTCTCACAAGTTAATGCCTATTTTGAGGCCAAAAATGATACAGATATGTTATGGAAACCAACACTATTAAGAGGTACAACTGAACCTATTCAGATCTCAGCACAACTGCTGGGCCTTTTCTTGTCTCCCCCTCCACCAGAATTTATTTTCCTTTATGTGAAAGACTACTTTTCAATCCACAGTTGCCAGGAGATCAAGTTCAGCCTTTCAGCTGTACTGCAATCTCTGTGTTTGATGCCTCCAGCCTATAACAAACATCAGTAACAAGTTCTCCTTACCACTGCTCTTACAGACTCCCCCCAGCTCGGCCTCCAATCCTGCACAGCCCCATACAGTTGCACACCCAACTGCTGTTTCAGTTCCATACAATAAAGCAGCAAAAGGCACCTACACTGGTCTAAATGCAAGCACCCACCAGGCACACACACTCTCAGCAGGCAGTCCCTTGCTTCCAAACTCCTCCTGCAGACCTAGACAACGTGTCCTGAAAATACCAGCACCATCACAACATACCACTCAGGCTTCCAACACTGCAGATGCTGCTTTGGCTGACAGACCTTTAGTGGTTGGAGTGAGTTTTAGCAATTTTTGTACTCATCTCAGTACTCATCCAGCTTAAAGCAAACCATAAAAGATGATATTCCCACAAAGGCTTTACTAGTCTAGCTACTAGATATTCCACTCACTCCCAGCACAGTTATACTGAACTCATCTAATTCTGCCACCAGTTCTCATTTCCATCCAGCAACCATTCAAAGCAGACTGACAGCTGCTCCTACAGCTCTTTTGGAGGGCCATGTGATACACACAGACCATGATGTAACACTCACGCTCGTCAGAGGATGCTGCCAGTGACCTGCTCTTAATATCTGTCAGTTTGGCCCTCAGCTCATTTAATACTTAGCCTGTGCTGGTTTTATAATGGTAATAGCAATTACAGTTTCAGTAACGATTTCCTATAGCTTACACTCCTTGCTTTCCCTGCAAAAGAAGAAAGATGCACAGGGTTTTAGTCATAAAAGTGAAAAATGCAAATGCTCTAAAGGTACAGTAGAATTTTTTATGTCACTTCAACTACAGTTTCTGGTGTAACATGAAGTGCTTTCATATTATACTGCTTTTTTTCTCTGAAGTCTGCACTTGTAAGCTAATGAGAATCTCAGAAGATATACACTTAGCATTTTAGTTTTGTAGTTCATTCTGGCTGAAGAGCCTGTTTCATTAGTCTGATGCCCTTCTCCCTTCAGAATTGAAGCCAAGTGCAGACTTCCAAATTAGAAGTCACAAGCAATCTCATTTTTTTGCATCAGAGTTTAAAGTGAATTGAAACTCTCTGTCCTTACAGAACTATAACTGCCAGAAAATTGGGAACATAATGTCTACCTGAGGCACTTCCCACTGCACTGAAGCCTTAGCAACTGCAGGGAAACCATGCTCCAGTGTAAAGCCCTCCATCAGAATTTACCCTAATTAGAAAAAGCCACACATAAAGCAATAGTTCAGTAATACACTCAACCAAACAGTTCAGAGCAACTTCAGGACGCTGATACATGCCCAGAAAACATGAATAGTTTGTTTAACTCATACAAATCCTAACCTTAACAGCTTACACATCAACAGCAATATACTCACACTGGCTCACTTTTAGCAGAAACATCAATCTAAACAGCTTATTCCAGTCTACTAGATCAAGCTGCACAGCTCAAGCACTGAAGCACTCAACTAGTACCAGAAGGAGTAAATCAGGCTTTAGGCCCACTATAACTGCAAAGCACCAGCACTTCAGGATTTTTATCTAACAGATCATCTGAGCTACAGAGAAGTGCTGTCCTCAATTTCAGTTTAAAATAGTAAAATTACACAGCCTCAAACTACCTCAAACACAAACTACCTCAGTTGCCCTGAACTGCCACAAAGCACCAATGCAGACACAGATGTAACAACCTAAACTAGCCTTCCTTACACAGTGCTACAAAAACAAGGGGTCTATTTTTCCATTCTCAAGTTCTAATTTAACACCCAGTGACTCTAAGTAGAAGAAAAAAATTCACAATACATATTTTGCTTGTTTTTAAAACTTTTAAGTTTAATGGCTTTATCTTTACCATTAATAACACAAACACTGACATTACTTTTAGGATTTACTTTCCTTTCACAGGCAGCTAGTCTTCCAGTCTTCCTCTATTTGACATATGGCAATACTTTTCTCCCTTGAGAGATATGGATTTGATGGGTAGACTGTTTGATGGACAAGTAACCAGTTGTGAGATTGCACCCCGAGAGCAGTGATCAATGGCTCAGTGTCCAGATGGAGATCAGTGACAATTTGTGTCCCTCCAAGACCAGTACAGGGTCCACTGCTCTTTAATGCCTTCATCAATGACATCAGCAGTGTGATTGGGTGCACCCTGAGCAAGTTTGCAGATGACACCAAGCTCCCTGCTGTGATCAACATAGCCAAGGGATGGGATGCCACCCAGAGAGACCTTGACAGGTTGAGCACTGTGCTCAGGTGAACCTCAAGAAGTTCAATAAATCTGAAAGCAAGGTCTTGCACCTGGATCACGGCAACACCCACAATCAGCACAAGCTGGGGGATGTCAGGATAGCAGCTGAAAAGGACTGGGGGTGCTGGAGGATGGCAGCTGGACACGAGCCAGCACTGTGCCCTCGCAGCCCAAAGCCAGCAGTACCATGGGCTGCATCAAAAGCAGCGTGGAGGAAGAGGATTTGGCCCTCTGTGCTGTGAGACCTCACCTGGAGAGCTGCATCCAGACGGGGAGTCCTCAGTACAGGAGGGATGTGGACCTGTTAGAGCACGTCCAGACAAGGGCCACAAAAACAATGCCAAGAATGGAACACCTCCCTACAGGGAGAGGCTGAGAGATCTGGAGCTGTTCAGCACAGAAAAGAGAAGGCTCTGGGGAGACCTGAGAGCAGCATTTCAGTATGTAAAAGGGGGCTGCATGAAGGAAGGGGACAGACTCTTTAGCAGGGTCTGATGTGACAGGACAAGGGGAAATGATTTCAGACAAAAAGGGGGGAAATTTAGATTGGATATAAAGAAGTTGTTGTTATTGTGCTTTTCTGGTTTTGTTTTTTTTGTTTTAATATTTTTACAGAAAGGGTGGTGAGGCACTGGAACAGTTTGCCCAGAGAGGTGGTGGAAGCCTCGTCCCTGAAGACATACAGCATCAGGCTGGACGGGGCTCTGAGCATCATTTGGAGCTGTAGGTGTCCCTGCTCATTGATGGACTAGATGAATCCCTTCCCATTCAAAACATCCTACAGTTCTGTGATAAGCTCCACATAAGTCACAAGCAATATCAAACACTCCTGGAAACCATTTTATAAACATTTAGTACTGCATCACTGCCAACAGGTCTAAAAAGTACAACCCACAAAATTGAAATGTAAGTTCCTTTCACCTTTAACAAGCAATTTATCTCGTACAGACACCCTCCGAGTGGAATCAGAAGCTGGATTGGATGCACGGGGTCCTCTGACACCATCATCCCGCTTCAACTTGCTTGCCAGAGTGAGCATTACTGCTGTCTTCAGTCTAGGAAAAAAATACATAAGAATGAAGTCAATTACCAATACTCAAAGCACTAGGGAAGGGGAAGTACAAAAATAGACCCATGCTACACAGCTCTGGCCATATTCTTCACAGTCAAAGAAAAAACAGATCACTTGACTGCAGGTAAAGACGTGGAAAAACTATAGAGTTTGAAGAACAAGACTTTGTTTCAGACCAGAACACTGACAGAGCTGCAGCCTATCAGGCAAGGAGGAAGTTCAGTTTTTGCTGGCAAAAGGTCAGACTTTCATCACTATTTACAACCTTGTTTCCCTGCACCATCTACCACAGCATATCGAATCACAGCGAGAATCCCACTGCCACAGCCAGACAACCTGTTCCCACCATCCTCATCTGTATCTCCTGTAACAGCATTCAGAACTGCTTTCTGCATCCAAACAAGAGAGGAAGAGGAGGGCAGTGCTTCCTGGAACTACTCTGCAGCACTGGGAAGTGAGCTTTGAGTCAGATAGCAGCACACAGCAAATGGAACAGATTTAAACTGCCCAATAGTGACAGGATGCACTCTTCACAGCACAGCCATGAAGTTACATGTGGACATTTGGTAACTGAAACAAAGAGAGATTTTTTGCTACATCAATCCTCCACATCAGAAGAGGACTATGATGATCAGTCACAGCAGGAGTCGGACAGAATGCCAAATTCTTAAAAGCAAAGTCCTCTGCCTGAACATTTTGATGCTACTCCTACTTTAAGGCAGTTCATTCTTTTAAGAAGTTTCACTCTTATTATTAGTGTGGCCAAATCCAAATTTCTACTGACAAGATCAATACCCTTTAGGCCTCACCACCACTAGAATGGTAATGTTTACCCTTTAACCATACAGTCTTTACATGAGCTAGTCTGAACAGAAGACCGGACAGGTATGGTGCAGCAGTTCCCAAGACACGAAATAGGTGCTCATGCAATATCAGTTGAGATACTCACAGTGCAAACGGTCAAGTGAAGGAACTACTGAGATGAAGATGAGCACAACATAAAATGACAAGACTAGAAACAAGATTTTTATGTCCGCTCCAGCTCTACATCTCTCATTGCTTCTTTCTTCCTAAGCATGCCTTGAAATCAGCAGGTCAACAGTAACAGCAGTTGCTTTGCTGATTGTGTTCATTCCAGCCTTAAAAAAATCAGGTGGGAGAAAAAGCTTCCCTGGCCTGTCAGTCTCCTTGGCATATCTGCAGGTTTGTGAGAAAACTGAGGGATTTATAACAAACCACATCAGCACCGAAGTACCAGCATGGGGAAGAAGAGTAATCAAACAACTGCTGTGACACTTGGGCATTCAAGGTAGAGGACTAGAATTAGATGAGCTTTAAGATCCCTTCCAACCTAAGCCATTCTGTGATTCTGTGTAGAGGAGAACATAACAGATAACTGAGTAATGAGGTTTAAAAGAGAGGAGAAACATGTGTTTTGTTACAAGAGTACCCAACAGCACCACTCCCTGATAAGACACACAAGAAGGCCAAATTCTCTGAGGCTGATAGGTACGTGTCTTACATTTCAGATCCAGACTGAAAACAGTAAAACCTGGAGCAAACAGAAATCCAGGTTGCCCAGCTAAAACAGGCTCGGTTGTGTTTTTCCCCCCTTCTCACACTGTCCCAGAGAAATAAAATAAGCAGACAAAACGGTGTGCTTTCCCATGAAGAAAGGCAATAGCCGGTTTTAACGAAAGAAGTCCAAAAAACAAACAAAAAAAAAAAAAAAAAAATCCACAGAAGGGAAGAGACAGGAAAACGGTGACACGGGCTCCTAAAAGCAAACAAACAGTAACAGAAACAGAAAAGAAAACCTACGAACTGCAGACAGCCTCCTAAAGGCACCACGTCCAAACGAAACCGGTATCAGCGGGCATTAAGCACCTCGCTACCTGCGTCCTAAAAAGCTGCGGCAACCAGAAGGCACGCACCAAGGGGCCGAGCCCCAGCGCTGCCCCCCCCC
>NW_024962267.1:18736231-18849456 GCF_019238085.1 Lagopus leucura | reverse complement strand
GGGGGGGGGAGTTCCGCAGCACGCAGGGGCTGCACGAGCCCCCTGCAGGCCCGCACCGCCGGGCGTCTCGCCCCTCAGCCGGGGGCAGGCAGACCCAGCCGGTGCTCCGAGGCCTAGCAGGCTGGTACCGCACGGGGAGACGCGGACGGGTCCGAATCCAGATCTAGAAGCGTAAGGGGCGGCTCGCACCTACCTGAGCACGGCGTCAGGGCCCGGCTCCCGCGGCCAACACCATCCCGGGGCTGGCCCGGGGCAGGGGCGGCGGTGCGGCTCCTCCTCCCTCTGCCGCCCGCCCGCCGCGCCGGAAGTGGGCGAGGACGTGGGCGGGGCTTGTAGGCGCCCCCTCCCCTCCACCGGTTACGAGGGTTCTGCCTGCTCCCGCCGTCGTCTCGCGAGAGTTGGAGTTGGGCTCGGCAGGCGCCATTTTGGGAGCTGTGCCCTTAGTCTTGTAACCCGTTCCCGCGCCAAGTTAGTGGAAAGTGAAATCTGTGTGAAATCACGAGGTTACGTTCAGTAATGGACAGGAAATGACTGGGATATGCCGCTTCAAATACCGACGCCATCATATCTAACTGGAGTTTTTCCATCCCATTGCATGCAATGAAAAGGGGAACCAAAACTAAGCAGTTAGTGGTTAGAAGGTTTTATAAAGCAAACGTGCAGACCAGACACAAAGTTTGGCAGGTAGCAACTAAATACCAGTTCCTGAACATTCACGGGAACACAACTGCTTCCTTTCTGAAAAATGAATCAGCACTGGGGTTTAGCTTGATTAAATCTATTTAATCCAACATGATTAACCCAGCACCCTTTTTCCTCCTGTTTTCTTATTGGCAGGATTGGCCTGCCTGTAGAATTGGCACAAACCAAAAGTTCCTTCCCTCTGATGCCTTGTGGACCTCTGTTCTGCTGTATAAAGCAATCCCTTGCTAAGACAATACTTGAAGCAGCACCACATCAACTCGGATGCATCCTTCCAGACAAGAGATCACAGACTAAAGTACAAACAAGAAACAGCATGGAAAAATACTTAAGAAGCAGATCTGAGCTTTTCTTCATCTTTTCCATACCATTAATAGGGCTCCAATTTACTATTTTTTTTTATTATTATTTTTATTATTTTTTTTTTTTTAACCTACAAAGGTCAGAACCTTTTCTCAGAGCTTTCCAGAAACACAGCTGGAATTCCTTATTGCTCTTGATGGCACACAGTCATACTCTGGATGCAAGAGGCCATTTCTTAAAACCTGAGCCTTTAAATGCCTGCACCAAAATATTCTGCTATTATGTTTTCCTGATAGATCGTTTTCCATTTCCTCTAAGCTTGGCATAAGACACAGCCTTCTGTTCTGTGAACCTACCTTCTAAATTTCCTTATTTCCTTCTCGAAGGTTATTACATTTACCTCTCCAGTCTATGGATTCTGGGGCTGAAGATATTGGGACATTTATCTGAGTAAAGGAGTGACAGTGCATGGTGTACCACATGTCAGCTGCCCTTTCTTGGCTGTCTCAGGGCAATAACGAAGCCTCCATTCTGAAAAGAAGACAGAAAGCAAATTAGAAAGAAGCAGCATTCCCAGCCTCTTCTGCAACCAACCTCTGTGGGAGTGGGGAAAGAGAATGAGGGGATGTGGGCTGCTGGGGGGGACTTGTCCATGAGCAGATAAACAGGGTTGGGTTGTGACTACAGAGGTAACACCCTCAGTAAGGCTTCTGGAGTCCAAAGGAAACAAGAAGAAAATCATCGCTAATTCACATGGCAGCCTGGAGTCCCAAGAGCCTTCAGCAGCTATCTGTCCTTCAGCCTGTCCTTCTAGTCCAAAAAAATTGAGGCTTTGCATGAGAATGAGTAATCCACCAACCACTCACACACATGCAGAAGTCACCTGCAGATAGAAGTGAAGGTTATTTGTCAAAAAAACCTTTTAATCAAAGCAAATGAAAAGCAGTCAGATCTCACTGAACACCACCTCCTCCGAGAGCAAGACATTAACATCACAGAATGATTCCTGACAGCTCCCAGTATAATATATACGGGAATTAGTGTGAATTATGAACAGCATTGAATGGGGGGAGAAATTACAATATCAAGAGCACTGGTATCTAGTACATTAAAAAACAGGGATTTAGCAGTGATGAACATTCACAGCCCCTGTTTGTCATCCTCTGCCCTCTCCGTGTGTTCCATCACTCTGCAGCTGGCTCTGGCACAGAGCTGCTTCACAAAATCACCCAACAGAAAGCCTTACCCATGTTGTGAAATCTCTCTTCCTGGAACCATCCAGGACTCACCCAGGTGTGTCCCTGCACAGCTTGCCCCGACTGGAGTTTGGCTGGATGCTCCTTGGGTTTCATCTGACTTGAAGGCCTTGTGTCTTCAGGAAAAGAAAAAACACAAAAGTTTCAAGTTTCTGTTTCATTTTGGCTATTTTCCACGACAAATACCCTAAAAGTCAGTACAGCCCTACACATTACTATTGTTATGTTTTAATTCCAACAGAAACCCACCTTCTGGCAGAACCTCTTCTGCCACAGCAGCCTTTTAAATCACCCTTTCTTGTGACAGCCTCAGATGAATCAGCAAATTGCTTACAGTTGTGCATAATTCTGTAGGCTATGTCAAGCCCTGGCAGCCAGCACCTGTGAGATCTCTTCTGCTCAGTGCAGTGCTACAGATCAGCTCCCAAGCTGCAGATTACTGGAGGAAGTATTGGTTTTTGCACCACCAGCAGTGCACAGTCTGTGGGTGATGTGAACCTGGGTTCTGATGGAAGAGTTGGGGGCAGAAGAAGTTTATAAGGTGATCCAGTGATGGAACTCAACTGTTGACTTTCTTAAGAAACAGAAAATCTCATCTGCATGTTTTGGATCCCCTTGCTGTAATTGGGGAGACTTCTTGCCCCTGGTGACACCGTGTGTGACCTTCACAGCTTCACCAGCTCCCTTCCTCTGGTGACCAGTCTCCAAAGAAGCATCTGGGCCCAAACTGAATGATGTTCAGCACTGCTCATCCATCCTTTTTCTCCTCTCCCTGCAGGGTGCCCTCCTTCCCCAGCACTCCTTTTCCTATCCTTGTGGTTGATAATTAAATCACACAGGGTTCTTCTGAGAGCTTCTGGGATGGCCAAGCCTGGAGCCTTTCCCACGCAGGACTGGGATGCTTTAGGCTTCAGACATCCTATATTTGGTGCTACCCATCCTGGACCAACAGGCTAGGACATCCCCAGCCACCACAGCATCCATTCATCCCAAAAGTGAGCCCCAGGAAAGGTGTCAGGGTGCAGCTTCAGGTGGCATCAGCACAGGGGTGAGGTTCTTCAAATGCCTTCATGAATGAACTTCAAATGAACTTCAAATGCCCAACAGCCATATTGGTATCATCCCCAAACGATTCTGAAGGGATGATACTACAGCAAGACATTGTGAAAACATGACGGCAGCTTGTCAGTTTAACGTATTTATTTTCTTTTTCATGTTAAATAGCATGTAAAAATAAATTATCTATACAAGTAAATATATGTAACACGGTGTGTAATAAATAGCGAGTACAGAAAATAGATCTCTTAAAAACAGTGTTTTGAAAACCAGCAAAACAAAGATACAAAGATGCTCATCCTCACTGAGCAGTACCTTTCAAGAAGCGCATTTCTTTACATCTTAAATACTTATAAATACATGGTACAAAAAACCCCCACAAAACCCACAATAATTTAAAAGACTGTTACAAAATTGCTCCCTAAGCTCACATCAATGAGACAAATAGGAAAATACAGCCAAGCAGTTCCATAAAGCAGCGTGAGAGCACCCAGTGCTCAGGGGCGGCAGGGCTAAGTGCAGTCCTCGCGCTGGGCTGCGCACCGCAGGTCGTTCAGGATTTGGAAGATGTGGAGGATGGCCGAGGCCTCCAGGCAGCCGGCGGTCTCCTGAAATGGGAGCAGGGGAGGTGAGCACCGGGGATGGAGCACAAACAGGAGCTGGGGGTATCATGGCTCCTTGGCCTCTCGCTGCTGAGCGCTGCAGGTTGCAAGGGCTTCCCTGCGTTGCTTGGGGTTGGGAAGTCAAGTTGCTTTATACGAGCGGTCAAAACTCTAGCCATGATTGGAGGTGCTGAGGAATGCCTTTTTGGATGCTTCTTAATGGAGGGATGCAAAAAAGGCTCTAGCTTGCCCTTGATTTGCATACTCTGAAGTGGAATTTAGAGCTTTTTTTCTTTTTTTTTAGAGCTGTCTGCTAAGGAGGCCCTGGAACCACACCAGCTGTCCTGCCCAGCATCCTGACTTACCTTCTTCTTGGCTGTCTCCAGCTTCTGCAGCCAGTGCCTCAGTTTCCCAGAGGGCTGATGTGAAGGCGCTTCGAGGGCCAACTGCAAGGAGAGTGATTGTAAGCACCAGTGATGCCCATGGTGCTGCCACCAACACTGACTCCACTGAGCTGGAGCTGCAGGGCTGGGGGGACACTCACGCAGTCTCGCAGGTCCTGCCGGACTTGGGTAAGGAAAGCCAGGGGCTGTTGACACGTATCAGCCATCCTCTGCGTTGTGGGGTTTGTGAGCATGGTGATGGTGAGGTCCAGCTCAGCCTTCACCAGGGCGATCCGGTCAGGTACCTGCAGGCGAGAACATCGTGGTTACAGATCGGAAGCTGCCTCAGGGTGCAGAAGAAGGGGGTCCTGCCTGGAGGAGGG
The DNA here is from genome assembly GCF_019238085.1 of Lagopus leucura. NCBI lineage: Eukaryota > Metazoa > Chordata > Aves > Galliformes > Phasianidae > Lagopus > Lagopus leucura. Next base: position 18,844,771 of record NW_024962267.1, on the reverse strand, counting down.
GTTCCCCTTCCATAGCATCGTCCTTACCGACAGCTCAGCTGTGTTCCACTTCCGATGGAAGAGTCTGGTGTTGCATTTTCGGTTTGTTAATAGCATGATGTCTTCCTGGAGGTGAAACATGAGAGAATGGGGACAGATTGAAAAGCTGCTCTTGGATTTTGGTCTTTGTTGCACAACCCGCTTCTCCCCCGCAGAAATGTGAAACCAGCACAAAATTCATCATAGCCATACCCTATCGGTATGGGCAGGATGCAAGCATCATCCAAGGGCGGGTAAGTGCTGCTGCTCACTGTGCTAGGGACTGCTGTCCCCAAACTGCCTGCAACACATCCAGCTTGTCCCCACACAGGAACACCCCAGAAAACATCCATTTTGCTGCTCAGGGCCTGAAATTCAGCTGCCTCTCTGCCTCACTCCCCTCCAGCCGATGCCCCCCAGTCCAGGGCTCACTGCCCTAGATACTCACAAACTGCTCCTTCATCCTCTGCACTGCCTTCAACTCCGAAGGTGCAGGGAACTGGTACTTGGAGAGGCTGCAGCTCTTCTTTGGGGTGACCCGAGGGAACGCATCTGCTATGAGGGCCCCCAGGGTCCCCACCAATATCATAGTGACCCCGTAGCATACCATCTTCGAAGCAAAATTAAACAAGCATAAGAAGAAATAGAATCAGGTGAGTTGGAGGTTCTCAAGTCACTGCTGCTGCTCTGCCCCATCTCTCTGGCTTTTAAGCAGCGGGCTGGATTGCACTTTCAGCTTGACAGGAAAATCCGCGGCAAGGCAGCTCTGCGACAGGAAAGCGAAAGCAGTGGAGAGGAAACCCCGAGGCCACAGGTGTGGCCACAGGTGAGGGCGCTGTGGGAATATGGCAACCGGAATGGGGCTTGGGACATGGTGGGACCCCACAGCACTGTGCATGGCTTTTCCTCCCTGTTCAGCGTTCGTGGAAAATACAAATACAGCATCTTCACAGCGCTGCTCTGGCAGCTGTAAAAACACACCCGCGCTGCAAGAAACCTGCCCTTTCCCTAAGGTAACCTGAGCTGTGGATCTATAACTGTGCTTGGAATGTCGTGCACTGATCATGAAGTATAGCCAAATACACCCATGTGTGTAAAGAGCGACCGTGCAGTAGTGTAGCACTGAGTAAGGACACCACAGCACTGCACATCCAACATCTGCCGTTTCCTCAAGGTAACCTGAGCTGTGAAACTACACCTGCATTTAGTTCTGTGCATTAATCAATCATCAAATACAGGAAAATATAATCCTGCATGTGTAAAAAGCAGGGGCAGCTGAAGCAGATTATCATAGAAACGTCTGAGTTGGAAGGGACCTTTAAAGGCCATCAGGTCCAACTCCCCTGCGATGAACAGGGACATAAACAGCTGACCTGGTGCTCAGTGCATTGTCCTTGAACGTCTCCGGGAATGGGCATCCACCACCTCTCTGGGCACTCTGTTCCAGTGCTCCACTGCCCTGAGCAGGCACTCCAGGACCGTGTCTTGTTTTGCCTATCACCAAGTGTGGAGACCCCACAAATTGAGCAGCCTGTGCCAGCACACGATTGTCTCCTCAGTAAGACTTCACTGTGCTCAGATGGGCTTTGACTTGCGTTCATTGCCTCCCATCCCATCACCAGGCACCACAGTCAGGACGAGGAGTGGTGCAGTAGGCCAGCAGCAGTGCCCACTTTGCTCAGACCAGATAGAGTCAGAGCTTGGAGCAGAGCCAGGACAGCCAGATACAGATGTAAAGCCTGAAAGCACTGGAGACACAGACTTCCTGCTCATGGCAAGTCGTGGACAGCACTGCAGGACCAGGATCCACCAGGATCCCACCAGCATTGGGCTATATTACTCATTAATACAGCTAAGGTCAATAATTAAAAGCCTGAGCCTCAGCCAAGGCTTGGTTCTTCATTACCTTGCGTGCCCCAAGATTGGAAAGCTCCTCTTTCCTTTCTGTCCACTTAAAGAAGCAAACACATAGAGAAAAATGCAGTTTATTCAATGCATTTGTTCATACTTGGTACAACGATGAAATAGAAGCCAAAAGCAATGAAAGTAACTTCACAGAAGCTACCCAAGCAAAGCATAGAACATCCATAACAGAAAAATCCCATGAGGTGTTAAAGCTGGGCACAACATCCTCAATGCAGCTGGAGCAGCATGCTCTCCTGGGAAGAAGGGGCAACATGCTCACGGACAGTGCCAGCTCTTACAATCTCACCTCCACCATAATCCAGGGGATTTACCCCAAAAGCTGCACCCATCGCTGCTGGCTGCACTCAGAACAGCCATAGAGATGCTCTGTGGGTTTCCCATTGGCTGCCACAGCAGCATGATGTTGCTGTGGGACTTGGCTCCTTTAGTTCGTCTCCTCTGCCACTGCAGCGTTTATTTCCCCAGGCATCATTTCTGGTTGGCAAAGCGTAATGAGACGTCATTTCTTTACACAGGCAAGCAGGAAATCCCAAGGTGCCAAAGGTAAAGTGAAAGCAGAGCAGGAAAACCATAGCTGTAAGCACAGCACTGGAGCACGACACACTGCATGGCTCCATCGTGGGCACCGAGCTCTGAGCAGATGGCAGGAAAACCCGGAGTCCTGCACAGGGAGCTGCAAGAGATGCTTTCACACCAATAGGTTGTACCTCAACCCAGGCTGGCTGCATTTGGCACAGCTCCTTTGAACCATGTTTCTGCTGGCTCTGCCACTGCAGCAGCTGTCACCCACCACAGCAGGTCCCACAAAGCCACCACCTGGGCACACCATGGCCAGCCCAGCAGGGAGGCATCGGCAGCGATGCAGCCCTTCTTCTGTTTCTGCCCACAAGAAAATGAGCAGCTATCTGGCCTCACTACATTAAGAAATTGTTAACTGCATTCCACATCTATTGACTGTGCTGTTAATACACTGGGTGACACAAATAATTACAGGTCCCCCGATGCTACGAAGTGGAAGAAAAGCACCGAGGAGGTTCGTTCTGCTTTTCCAGAGGAAGAAATCCCCGACTGCAGGAGATCCCCAGGTGTGGAAAGGAAAGCAAAACAGACACAGTTGTGCCAAGCAGTCGCCAGTGCCAGGTGAGGTCATCGCCCTGTGACTCACCAGGAGGCTGACAAAAGCAGCATCAGCCACCAGCCGTGCTGTGCAGTAAAGAGATATGGAGGGGCCAGGAGCTTCTCCCCCACCTTATTGGAGCTGGTTGTACAAAGACTTGGGGGAAAAAGGTGAAGCAAGACAAAATAATGCCCCAAATCCAACAAATAGCCACTGCTCAGCAGCTGTCACTGCAGCCATCCCACCTGCTGGTGCCACTACCAGCACTCAGCTGCAGTGATGTAACTCATGCTGTCACATCACCCCTGCATCATCCCTCAGATGCTGACATGAGGAGAGCTGTTCTAGTTAGCTGCTGTGAATATAAACCCTTTTTTTGGAAAGCTCTTGTGCCAGTGCTGTAGGGACACAGCATCTCCAACCCTCTCAAGTTTAACACGGAGGACAGCCTGGGGATGTTGCCTCACCTGCAGTATCCCAAAGGGATGGGCTGGTCAGATCCTCCCCACAGTGCTTCCATGGGAGAAAAACCCCATGGGACTGATAGCACAAAATCCCTTTTTATGGGAAAGGGGACCCTGATCCCCTCACAGAGCACAGCTCTAGGGCACCGTTCCTGCCTGGTGCAGGGATTATGGGAACTGGACACATCCCCATGGAACCTCAGTGCCTCCAAAAAGCAAACAGGAGGTGACCAGCACCTGTTGAGACCCAGCTTTGAATCATTTCGCCTCTGCATTTCAGGGAGTGGTACATGATTACTTTTGGTGCACAAAGCAGATAAAAAAAAAACTGAGGCTGGATCCAAGGGCTATGCAAACAATTCTCTGCAGGAGCAAGCCCAGGGAGGCTCAAGCTACAAGAGCTCCCTGCCAAGAAATTCCACAGGGACCAGAGCAGCCAGGCCCACCAAGCCTCTATTAGAGAAGCCAAACACAATTCCACTTTGCAACTTATTTTTTTTAATTGTTCAAGAAATTCAGCTGTTATAGGATTGGATGTGGGATAATAATCACAACCACCCCGGTGGGTTCCTCCAACAGGAGGGTGCTGGGCAGACTGGGAGCATGGCACAGACCCTGTGGCCCTGCGTTAAGTCCACGTCTGCTTACAAAGATTAAGGCTTCGATCACTGAAATCGCCACTGATCTCTCCAAGGAAGAGCAGGGTGTTTGGAATCCTGTTTCTTTCAGCACGAGGTCAGGAGGAGGCTTGCCTCACGCTTCCTTGTGCCCCAGGATGCAGACATGCCTCACCCAGAACTCCAGCGGGGTGTCACGTGAGGCAGCTCCCATCGTCTCCAGCAGCCTGCAAGAAGCAGAGTAAGGGTCCTCCATCCCCATCCAGCCATGCAGCACCAGGTGTAGGGAAATGACCACAAGCAGAAACCCTTTCACAAAGCGGTGCACCCCTCCTTCCCCTCAACCCCACTCTTGATTCACCCTGTAAGAGGACATCCTCCATGCCCTACTCATTTGCATGAAAGCCTTTTTTTTTTTTTTCCCTTTTATTACCTCTTTTCCATCCTTGGGAGGAGGGTTTTTGCAGCCTCAGGATCACTCTTCATGAATACTTGGTATGGAGAGGCAGACTCTAAGTAACCGACCACCCCAGCAACCGTCATAGGAATTTTATCATAGATATTGGTGATTCTAGAAAGGAAATAGGGAAGAAAGGAGCACTGGCACATAAAATACAGGCAGTAGAACAAGGGCGACCACAGAGCGATGTAGTGATGAATAAAACTCATGACTTTATCCAAGGTCCAGGAGAGGAAAGCATCTCGTTACGGCAGCTGATGGGTCAGGAGCAGCATTCGGACCCACTCACGGTCATGCACCAAGGAGCTCCTGCTCACCTCTTCTTGTCTGGAAACGGCAAAGCCTCAAAGATCTCCTTGTAGTCTTCCAGGACGTGTTTTACTCTACTATGTGAGTATTTCAAGAGCTGGTCCCAGGCCTGCAATGACAGCAGATAAACACAACCACGTTGAGCTCCTCATTTCCACAGAGCTCGGTCCTAGGCCTGCGGCATATGCACTTCTATGACGTCCCTGCTCCCCTCTCCCCACACCAGCCCACCCTGCAGCCCTTCAGCTCCTCACCCCACCGCCTCTCCCCTCAGCATCCACCCACCACTGTATGTTTCCCCCTGCCCCAGTGGGGAGGCTCAGTGCCCTCCCTCACCTCCCGGAAGATTTGGGTCAGCTTTTCAGAGCAGTCTCCGTAGTGCAGGCTCATATCAGCAGTGTAGGTGCTGATGGCCACGCAGCCGCCCGGCCGCAGCACGCGTTTCGCCTCGTTCATGAACTTCCCAGTATCAAACCAGTGCGCGGCCGTGAACGAGGCCAGGAGATCAACTGAGGCATCTTCGAAGGGCAGCTCTTCTGCTGGGCACACCCTGCAGACGGGGGGAGAAAAATAACAGCGTGCATTGCTGGGAATTGCGGAGCGAGACACAAAGCTAAAGCAGGGAGCTGGGTTTTGCCTGCAGCACTCACAGATAGGAGATGTTGGGAGGAGAAGGGGCAGTCCTGGCCTCTTGGATCTGTGCCTGGCTGATGTCGGTGCCCACCACCTTTGCGAAGCGCTCTGCTAGGAAGGCTGTGCCTTGCCCCGACCCGCAGCCCACGTCCACAGCCAGCTGGGTGCAGCTGGGAGCCTGCAGGGACAGGGGGCGCATCTCAGCAGCAGCACTCCAACTCCTAGCCCTGCTCACGGCTGGGTGCAGGCTCCGGGGCCCCCGCTGAGCCCCGGCGGTTATCCTACTCCAAGTGAAGGGGTAAGGAGATAAAATGAGCACAGCTGTGCCCCACTCACCTTCTCCTGCAGGTAGGCGAGGATGGTGTCCTTCAGCTCCTTGCCAGGGGCAAAGCGGTACTTCAGGTAGATGGCTGCATGCTGCGTGCCCTCAAACATCTGTGCAGCCATGCTGGGAGTTCAGGGCCCGTCCTGGCGGGACAGCGGTGCTCAGCCTGCACCCAGCACCAGGACTTTGCCCAGGGCTCTCCCTCAGCGTCCCCCACCATGGGGCCGTGCTCAGAAGCCGGAAGCCTCAGCAGCCGTGTGCCGTTTGTGGCAGGCGCTGCGCAAGAGAGACGGACCCAGGAAGCGTGACAGGGACGTGTAGCTCCCACAGGGGCAGCAGTCACGTGCAAAGAGCTCATAGAACAGCACAGCCCGTGCTGTGTGGGCACACCGGGCAGGGAAGGGTTACAGCTTGCCATGCAGGAAGAGCCACCACTCTCCGTTCCGGCTGCTTCCAGCAAGGAGCATCAAACCTGACTGCTCTCACTGGAATGCTTCCATCTGCTCCCTGCCGCTGCCCCAGCACCCCCAGCTACTCACCATACCAGCAACTCACCGCTCCCAGGCCTTCCTGCAGCGTCAGAATGAAGCCGCTCACCGTACAGCCAGCAGCGACAGGCTAGCTTTGGGGCAGAATGGGGCCCTGCAAGGCTCTTTGCATGCAAACGCCACGGGCGGGGTCACGCTTTCCAGGAAAACATTCCCAGCCCTCCCTACGTAGCTGGGGTGAAAGAGCAGCAGCGGCCTGGCAGCACTACAGGGCCGACTGCTCCCTCTAGAGCCGCAGCACCGCATCCTGAGATCTCAGCTGTGAGGTCCCTACAGCCTTAATGCAGCATGCTAGAGCCTGAGAGCTGGGCTTCCCCTTGGTATGGGGACTGTGGTAATTAAGCATAGAGTAACTTCAGAACGCACGCAGGTGAGGGGATGACCAGCAGCCCCAACAGCTCAAGCAGCAGATACCAAAGAAGAACGAGAACAAAACTCTGTAGGAACCCCAACTCATACTTACAGCCTGGTTGTGCTGAAGCCCTCTCCTAGTACCCTGCAAAAGGAGAAAGGCCCTCAGGGTGCTTTTATAACCCTGCTCCCATCATTAGGAGCAAAGCCCCACACCTGGGCCAAGGCAGCCTGTTGCCATTTTGCGTGCGTTCAGGGCAGTAATGCTTATTGCACACAGCTGAGCCCCCTGTTTCTATCTCTGTTAGTGATGGGGCCACAGGGAATGGGCAAAACAGGGCCTGGAGCCCCATCTCTGCTAGGGGTATTTGCAGCACTGTGCAGAAGGTGGTAATACTGCACTTACTTTTTAGAGGCAGTGATTTGCTTTTAGGACCCCAGAGAGGCTTTGGCTCTTGGGAGACTTTCCTTTGTTTATGTCACAGAATCATTCAGGTTAAAAAAGACAGCTAAGATCCCCAGTCCAACCTCAGCTCACCCCACTATGCCCACAGCCTTCAGTGCCACATCCTCACAGTTAGGAAACACCTGCAGGGATGGTGACCCCAGCACTCCCTGGGCAGCTGTGCCCCTGCTCCAATGGAAAGGGAACAACGTTTATGAGGAATAAAGGGATGTGAAAATGCTCAGGGTTTCTGCAAGGCTCCTTCTGAACTCACAGGGCTCAGGGGCTGAATGACTATTTGCTGCAGCTGTGTGTGGAATGAAGGCTCCAGGCAGGGAAGGCAGAAGGCTACAGGTGAGCTGCTGGCATCCTGGGCTGCGTGCTGCTCGTGATCCGCCAGAATGCTGCCAATGTGTAAACAAGGCAGCAGCCCAGCAGATCCAAGGGGAGGGTCGTTGCCTGCTGCTGATTTCTGAGCGCTCATAATTGTACAGGATGGGGGAAATCAGCTCAGGAGAGCTGAGGCTGGGTGGGATGGTGGAGATGTGCGCAGTGAGCAGCACAAAACCATCGGTCCCTGAGCGCGATGAGCTCCCAGCGCTGGAAACCAGACCCTGGGTAATCCCCTCCGGCCCCGATCCCTGTGGGAAATAACCATGGGGCCCCCCAGGGCTGGACACGGGCCCCCAACCCGAGCATGTCCCCACAGGGGTATGGCACCGCTGCTGTGCCTTGCAGACGCACAGCTTCGCTCCCCAGCGCTCTCGAGCATCCGAGTGGCCATAATTCCCCGGAAGGGGATGGTAATGAATCAGCGTCGCCCCGGAACGAAGAAGAGGGGGAGAAATATGAGCGTGCCCTGCCTTCCTCTGCCCGTGCCCTGCGTGCTCGCGCTGTGCGGGGCCCCGGAGGGCGAGCGTGATGCCCCGCGGCGGCTGAAGGCGCTGGGGATCCAGGGGGGAGCCAGGGAGGGGCACGGGGACGGGCAGAGCCCAGCGCTGCCGCGCCCATGGGGCTGGGGGCCTGGCTGCGCTCGCTTGGCGGCTGCTGCGGCTGCTGCGGCGGGGAGGCAGCAGCCCCTGAGAAGGAGCCGCTGCTCAGGTGAGTGCCCCCATCCCATCCCGGCTCCGGGTGATCCCATCCCCTCCCCGATCTGCTCGCACTGCAGCGATCCTCCAAGCGTGGCCCCGCTTTGCCCGCATCCCTCTCCCACCTTACGCTTTGCCCTTTTTCCTAGCTGTCATTCCGCAGCCGCTGCTCGGAGATTCCGAGGTCCCAGAGGGATTTTCTCCCAGCTCGCTTTCTGCCTCGTTTGGGTCTCACTCCCCGTGGCACAACGCATGCCGCTGCACTGCTCTCAATTTTCTGACAACCAAATGAAATTTGGGAGAGCAAAACGTGTCTTTCACCATAGAAACCACCCGGCTTTTGTCTTTCCATTGCAAGGGTTCGGGGCTTTCATCGGGGAGGCTGGAGCAAGGAGCAGTGGATGGGGTCCCACTGGGGCTGCTGGTGATGCCCAGGGAGGGGAGCTGGACGTCTGGAGGCACCACATTGAGCCTTTATCCGAACGCAGCATGAAGTTGAAAGATGACAGATCTCTAAGGCAGCCTGCATGGGAGGGGGTCTGCAGCAGCACCCAAACCCTCCCACAGCACTGCAACATTTCTGAGACATGTGGTGACCTATTTAGTTAGCGGGGACCGGCGGCAGGGATTGAAGCACCCTGATTTGGTGCTGTTAAAAGCAGCTCCCTAAATAATAACCAGATAATCCCGAGCATGGGGCTGGTGGGCCAGGAAATTCGCATTAACCTCCTGAGAGCCCAGCACACGGGCAGAGAGGTGCAGGTGCTGCCTTGCACCTTTCTGTAGCAACGTGCCTCTGTGCACCGATCCAATTAATGCCATAAGCAGGAAAGCAGAGGCACCTGCTGTTGCGCAAGTGTGGCAGCATAGTTAATCTGATGACCCAATTGCTGGCTTGTCCCCGGATGGGAGGCTTTTGTGGTTTTATATTGCAAAGTGGAGGTCTTGCAGCAGCCTTGTTTAAAAGGAACGATGCAAATAAACTGAGAATTTGGGCTCTGAGTCTTGGGATGTATTAAACTGGGCTAAAAGCAGCCCAGAGCAGAAGTCTGTTGATGAAGTGTTGATGCTTCTGGATGAAGAGCAAATTGAAGCTGGTCCAAGATCCCTCTGGTCTCATGGAAACTGCTGCAAGTGACACGAGATGGGAAGGTGGCCTTTCCTGTGCTGCTTTTTCCCCATATTCCCTCATGTTAGTAATGCTCAGCCTGCTGTCAGCTCTGGGCTGACACACTTCCCACGGTCGCACCCCATGTTTGCTGAGGTTTGCTGGCTCCCAAGCACAGCTGGGGCCTCTTCCTTGGGAATCACCTTGCAAGACACAAGGGAGTGGCTCACAAAGCCAAGGGTTGCTGCCAAAAGATCTGACAGTGAGCAGGGTGAGTCAGTAGTGGGAGGAAGCAGGAGGATGGTGATGAGCTCACGTGGAACAGCGCCCCGTAGGCTGTGCAGGGTGAGAACCCCACAGAAAACCCATTAGTATGGGGGTCTCTGGTGCCCCAGGAGTTCCCCGCTTGCTCAGGACACCTGGAGATGTGTTGGGAGGGCTGAGCGGTGCCATCTGCACCCTGCAACCTGCCTGTTCCCTCGGCTTTAATGAGAGATTGGCAGAGATTATCTTCCCCTTGTTACCTGTTACTCAGGTTTTTGGTTTGCTGCAAGTCTAATTAGGGAGCCACTTTTAGGGGTTTATCCACATGCTGGAGCACCCCTTAGCACTCTTTGTAACGCCATGACATTGGGGATAAAGAACTGCAGCGTGACCAAGGTTGGATGGTTGGATTCCTAGAGGAAGGAATGGGATTTGGATAGCAAATGGAATCAGCAGGGGTTGTTCTAGTGCAAAGTGAGCAGGAAGGGGGGTCGGACTCGATCTCTAGGGTTCCCTTCCAGCCCCTACAAATCTGTGGTTCTGTGAAATGCCACAGGACAGCTGCCAGTACCGCTGTGTGAGGTGTAAAATTTTTCCCCACTTGTGGTGTTCTTCTTCACTGTCTTGGTTAGAAACATGGGGGCCTGATGGCAGTACTCTGCCAGAAGTTCTCCCTGCAGGAGGAAACAACCCCATAAGAGCCTTGCATTTCCCACTCACAGCACCCAGCCATAAGCACAGGGCACAGAAGAGCTCCTCACCACCATGGGAGGGGATGATGCTCAGGAGGTGATGCTTTGCCTGCTCCCCATTCATAGAATCATAGAATCATATGAGTTGGAAGGGACCCTTAGAGGCCATGTAGTCCAACTCTCCTGCACTGAGTAGGGACACCAACAGCTCCATCAAGTGCCCAGAGCCCTGTTCAGCCTGACCTTGGGCGTCTCCAGGATGGGGCATCCATCACCTCTCTGGGCCACCTGTGCCAGTGCCTCACCACCCGTACTGTAAAATTCTTCCTTATATCCAGCCTTAAACTCTCCTCCTTTACTTTGAAACCATTTCCCCTTGTTCTATCACAGCAGCCGCTGCTAAAGAGTCTGTGCCCTTCTCTCCTATAGCCCCCCTTTAGATGCTGAAGCTCCTCTTTAGATACTGAGTGGACAAACCCAGGCTTTCCTTAAGGCCTCCAAGTGTTCCCATCCAGGTGTTCCCATCTGATGCAGCCCCTGCTCAGGTCAGACCAGGAGCAGGGTATCCAGAACAGGTCCCATTGGATTTTGAGCATCTCCGTGGTTGGAGACCCCACAACCTCTCCAAGCAACCCACGACAACGTTCAACCACCCTTTCTGTAGCACACTTCTTTCTTAGATTCAGTTTCCTGCATTTCAATTTCCATCCCATCCTGGGGCAGCACTGGAGAGGGGCTGGCTCCATCTGCTCCCTCCCATGCCAGATGGATGGGGCCAGCTTTTTGGGTCCATCACATGACTAAGATTGTCCTGAGCCACCCCATTTCCAGGCTTACCCATCCCCAGCAGCACCGTGTGCTTTGTCCCATGGCCATGCCAGATTTCAGCTGGCAGAAAGGGACTTTTGGGAAAGCTAAGGTGACACTGGGTGTTAACACAGCCTCATGTCCCCTCTCTGCAGCAACAACAACCCGTATGCTTCCTTTGGAGCCACGCTGGCACGGGATGAGGAGCAGAACCTGTGGAGCACCCCACATGACGTGACCCACACAGAGGCAGATGATGACCGGGTGCTGTACAACATGATTGTGGGCCGGAGCCAGCTGGACAAGGATTCCGAGGTGAGGAGATCAGGATGTGCTCTGAGATCACCAGTTCCATTTACTTCTCAGTTTGGGATGGTATTTTCCTATTTGGGGGTTTTTGTGATGGGGTGCCCGCTGCATCCTGAGCACTGCAGCTCCAGCGCAGCATTAAGTGCTCCCCTACTGGGTCGTATGGTGATTATTGAGGAACTGGCACAGAAGAGAAAAAAAAAAATCATCCCTGTTACATAAGCACTGTTTTTCAGCCCTGATTTCTTTCTCCAAACTGCTCTGTGCACAGAAGATTTCAGCAGCCTGATCAGGACCACTTCATTCATGCTCAGCCCCACTGCTGTTACCGCTGGGGATCTGGAGGCACTCATGCTGCTCTGGGGTGCTCCCAGCTCTCCTGTGTCCCACCAGGCCCCATTATTTGTGCAAAGAGAATTGCTGAGGGCACACAAGCAGCTGCAGCCTCCAGCTGCACCCTTTCTGGGTGGCAGTAGGAGGAATTTGGCCCGGAGAGACAACATTCCTGCCCTCGGCCCCAAATCTCTCTGTTCTCCAGTGAGCATTGGAAAACTAGGCCAGCTTGCATTGCCCGCTGCCCCTAATGAGGGAGGAAGAAAAGTCTAATTGCAGAACAGTGCCAAGGGAATAATCTGCTTTGGGAGCTGCTGCTGGCCCTTGGAGCGGGCTGTTGCCACAGGGCAGGGAATGGTCAACAGCAAACACGACACAAACGTAGCACCTTTTTTTGTAAATCTCAGTTAAAATAGGAGCAAAAGGAGAGCTGCACCCCATGTGTCTGTGTGCTCACTGCATCCTTCCCCACCTTCACCATGGGGATTTAGGATGCTGGAAGGACACAAAGAGCTCTCACCCCACGTCTCCAGGTGGCACCACCACGGCCATCAAACCAGCATCTCATTTTTCCTAACCTAACCCATTTCTGTTTCTATTTTCTGAATCATGAACCTTTCTGACAGCGGTGCCAATAGCGTAAACTTAGGGGCACCAAGGAGTCAATGAAAAGAAGATGCTTTCCTCCTTTATGCTGATAAGGGGCTGGAAACACTAACATTACCCTTGAGATCAAAGCTGCCATCCAAGCTCATCAACACTCGGGTCAACATTGCAAAGATGGAGCAAATTTCTTTTCCTGCAGGATGGCTCCTGTCCTGCAGCATCATCAAACCTCTTGTGGTGTAAAATAAACCCCTGCAGCACTGTGAGGTGACAAATAACAGGAGATGGGCAACGTGCTGCTCCCGCACTGCTTGTCCACCCCTGTAAAGCATCATTTTCTACACTGAGGTTGCTCCTTCACACCCTCCCCAAATTCTTCCTGGACAGCACAATGTTAGAGGTCCTCTGGGGCTGGATTCACCTCCGTGCAGCAACAACTCAGTAAGCAGGATGGATGAGAAAGCCGTAACCTAGATTCCCTCAAAACAAAAATAGATGGGAAATCACACTGCTCTTAATCCACAGAGCAGCAGGAGCAGCTTCCCTGTGTGCTGGCCACTCAGATTAGTGACTTTCAGGGAGGGCAGGACGAGGCCTCTCCTACCCAGCACATGCTTTCCTGCTCCTGCCTCCTCCATTTCCATAGCCAAGGGCTGAAATCGTGTTCAGCCTCCTTTTGCTGGCAGTCTTATGGGTATTCATCAGCATCAGGAACCCAGGGAGCAGGATCCCAGGGGGGAGGCACAGATGAGCACCCCTTCATTCTGCAGGAGTACATCTGCGTCACCTGCTGCTCAGCAATGGGATTAATTGAGGCTGTTAGTGAGAGGAAATGATCTGAGTGATGCTACAACCTGCTGTGCGGACGCTTCTGTCGATGCATCCTCTTTGGCGTGAACGTGTGTTAAATTGATGTAGTAGAAATACTCCTGGTTGTGTTCCAGTGCAGAAATGTCTTTTTCTACAAGCAGGCATCTCTAATGGCACTGGTTACAACTGTAATAATAACCTCAAGCCCTTCCCCTCCATGCAGCATCCCATTGTGCAGATACAGAGATTGAGGTCAGGTCTGTGGATTTGAGCTATATTACATGAAAGCATTAATTTCATGACCTGGCAGTCACTAAGGATAGTGATTATTTCAGATGGTTCCAGTTTGGCCACCTAGCATCCACGTGCACCCCTCTTCCTTGCTATGTACTGAAGGAAGTGGTCTAGTGGGGGAATACTGGTGGTAAGTGGACGGTTGGACTGGATGATCTGGGAGGTCTTTTCCAACACTGGTGAGTCCATGATTTTGAAAATGCTACCCCAACCTCTAAAATACTCTAGTTTTATTGTTCCCAAGTGATTTTGAAGACTTACGTGCTCCAGTTAGATGCCAGATCAGTTTGGAGAAGATACTGTGTGTGTGACCTTTGTACAGCAGCAACTTTTACCTTTCTATAGGCTACGATCACCTATTAGAAAAGCTATGCAATGCCAGTCTGACCACAAGGCTATGCAAATAAGGCATTGCCATAGTCCACGGAATGTAATTATGAGCTCTGGCTCCATTTCTAGATGTTGAAATTCCCAGAAAAGCAGTATAGGCCTCCTCATATGCAAATAACTATGACATGCCTCTGCTTTGCAGGAATGGCAAAAGCTCAACTACGATATTTATACCTTACGGCAAACACGGAAAGAAGTGAGAAGCAGGTGGAAGCACATCTTGGAGGATTTAGGTAAGAAGAAATATAAAATGATGTCTTGTCTACCGTGCTGAATGAGAAGAAGCCCAGGAGCCAGCAGCAGCAGGAGGGCAGGTGGTGAGGGTTCACGAGAGCCCTTCCAACCCACAGTGACTTGGGCACACGGTCTTCCATCTGGGGTTTCCTTCTGCAAGAATACCTCACCCTGTATTTTTATAAACAAGATAAGCATGGAGAAATGAATGTTCTCCCAGATGTGAAGGCAGACACACCTAGTTTTCCTCTCCTGCTCCTACCGTCTGATTGGAGCCAAATCACCCACTCTATTTGCTCCAAAGCAAATTTGAAATGTTCTTTCAGCAAATGAAATTGCTCAACAGCAGCACTCCTGCTCCAGGTGGCTGGTGGCTAATGAGAGGAGGGCTTGGAGCTGCTCCAGGGCCTTGTCACTGGGAGCAAAAGAGGTGGGGAACTCAGCCACTCCTGCCCTACCTGCTGTTCTGGCACCTGGATGGGAGGAACGCTGGGAATTCATTCACTCATTCAGCTTGTGCATCACTGCCAGCTCCCTGGTGATACGTGCAGAGTCAGTGGTGGCAATTACATTGAAAGATCTCATGATCACCACACTAATTCATTTTCCTCCCCCTTTCTTTCCCTTGGCACCCTTGCTGTAAGAGATGGTGATGGCTATATCAGCACTCGCACACGCATTTATTGCTGCAAAGGGACTCCCACTGCTCTCTGCACGTTTGGCTCCTCTCTCTAACACATCTTCTCCCCAGGTTTCCAGAAGGAAGCAGACTCCCTCTTGTCAGTGACCAAACTCAGCATTGTCAGCGACTCTCAGAACATGAGCAAAGCCCGGGACATCCTGCTAAAGCTCTCTGAAGAGACAAACATCTTTCCAACCAGCTGGGAGCTGTCTGAGCGTTACCTCTTTGTGGTGGTGAGTAGCTCCTAGTGTGCACCCCTCCTTCTTGTTCTGGCTCTGCAAGTGAGCTCAAACTCAGGGAGCAGGAAGGTGACCTGCACCAGAGGATGCTCAAAGATGTGGTGGCAGTGACTGTACAATCCCATTGCTTTGGCAGGACCGGCTGATCGCTCTGGATGCTGCAGATGAGTTCTTCAAGCTGGCCAGTGTGGTCTACCCAAAAAGAGCCAGTATGGAAAGAGTGGATGAGAAGCACGCCCCTGCCATGACGCCCTGAGGAGCATGGGGACAGTGGGTTTGCCTTCCCTTGGGACCAGGCTCCTGTGCCTTGGGGCTGCAGCATGAGTAGTGCTGTTCCCTGTTTCCCTGCTCAGTAGTGGGCTGGCGATGCCCCACAGGGATGGCACGGGAATTCAGTCCATCACAGTGTAGGGTATGCAAATAGGCACAGGGGAACCCTGCACCAATAGCTGCAAACCATGTCCCCAATGACAGCACTGCGAGGACGTCTACCTTGTCACCTCCCATGGGACCTTCGCCTCCCTCAGCCCTCAAAGCCAGGAAGGAAAAACACCTCGCTCACCTGCAGCCTCATGACATTTCTCTGTGCAACAGTCCTGTTCTTTGTCCCCAGGGGCTTGGCCCAGCAGCTCAGAACAGAACTGACATCAGCATCCTGGCTCTGTTGGGTGCTGGGTCCCCAGCGATGGGCATCTCGAGGAACTCATGTCAAGGGATGCTCAGCCCAGCACTGTGAACAAAGGTGCATTTTAGCAAGGCTCCGTGGTTGGACCTGCTGAGAAATATTCCTCCTGTAATGTCCTTGGATTGATCACACCAACGTCTTCCTCCATTTCCAAATGTCCAAGTCTTAACTGCAGTAATAAAAAGCACTACAAAGTTGGTGGTCCGTGTGTATGGTCAGTGCTGTTAATGAAGATTTTTAATGGACACCCTTTGTATCTTTCTTCTGTGTGTGTGTGTTATGTGTCTGATAGCAAGCAATAATTTTAAAACACTGGGTTTGCTCATTTGACAACAAGTGGAAGTTCAGCACTGGTTAACATTTGCTGCTAATGGATCAGTTGAAAATGCTGGTTACAAAGGACGTCCCAAAAGAACAAAATAGAGCTTTTATTTGTTTATATCTACAGAGTTTGAGATATATATATATATATATTTATGAAATGTTTCTGTTTGTCTGTCTTCCTGGGAAATATTTTTTGTCAGCTCTGGACATCATTGAAACCTGAATTTAATAAACAAAACCTAGCACAAAACCAAGGCTTCTTACTCTCTGTGACCCCATTGGGGCAGCTACATTTATCTCAGCTGCTGATAGCAGAAGGGCTGAGCTATTTCCAGATCATGGACTTCTGCAACCTGTTCTCCATACCCTTACACAGCTTGCTGTTGACTTGCAAAAGGTAAAGGTCATTTCCAGCCTAAGACCAAAGCCTTCATACAAGGTGATGGGGACTGAACTGCATTTCAACAGGATTTGGAGTTTGGTACCCATTTCCCATTGACTTTTTTTTTCTTTTTAGCTGCACTTTGGAAAGGCTGCCATGCTTGTAGAGAAAAGAAATAAAGCTTAGTGTGAGGCAACTCATGTGCTCGAGGGTTTGGTTTGAACAAGCTGTTACAGAACAGGGAGATCCGGCAGCCCCAGGGACACAATGCCAAAGCACACATGGCCCCACAAAAGCCAGCCCTTGGGATATCATCACCTTACACTTCACGTTATGCAAAGCTGCCTGATGGGTTCCTAAACTGATGGGTTCCTAAATCACTTCTGTGGGGCAGGAAGGAGTAACCAGGCCGAGGGCTCCTGCTTCTAACAATATATTGATTGCAACACAGGCCTGCCTGAAGTGTTCAAGGGCATATTTAGGCTTTAGTTTAGGTTTTAACAGAGGCTTTGGGGTGGGCAGGCTGCTTCACAAAGTGGTCCAGGACATGTTGTTAAGCAGCAAATCCCATTCCATCGAGAAAGATGGAGCAAAGCCACCAGATCCTGCTGCCCATGTCCACTGACACCAGTGAGCACCCAGGTGGGAGTGCAGCTGTAAGGCAGCTCGGTGAGCACCAGAGGCCACTCTTCCCTTAGCCATGCTGCGAGGAATCATCTTCAGAAGGCAGTGAAACATTGCCAGCCTTTTCATGCGTGCACATGGTCTCCGGTCACCCAGCTCTCTGAGAACCAACCAGTTCATATGATAACAAGAAACAAACAGCCAACGGGGACAAATCAGGGTGGCTTCTTGGAAGTGATAACAAATAATCAAGCATAAGCTCTGAATCCTTCCCCTTGCTTATTTCAGACACTGCCTGCATCTATCAGGCCATTAAGCAAACCCGGGCAAATGCTCGTGGCTAATTGTTGGCCAGTGTTGGCTTCCCAGTGGCTGAGCAAAGTATTTTACTATTTAGGAGCTGCACCGTAGGGCTCCCATCCTCTACACCAAAGCTAGGAATTACATACAGCACAGTCACCAGCCCTACGAGAGAGCAGCTGTAATCAAACTCAAGGGATGGACCGTTGTGACTGTGCACAATGCTTCTTCTTTGCACTCTGAACTTTCCTGGGACACGCATCGTGAGTTCGGCAGGCTAAGAAGGAAGCTGGAAATTGGGCTGCGAGCCGCAATCCGGGCAGAAGGTGGCAGTGCAGGTGTTTGGTAAAGGCTGAGCAGCAGCGGGCAAAGGAGATGGAAGGGAGTGGTGTAAATCACGCCGTGAGCTCTGATAAGTAATGGGAATGGACATGGGAGAGAAAACCGTCATCTACTAAATTCCAGCTGCAGGAAAAATCACCATTTCAAACCACTCCGTTTCAATCGTTTCTAACGTTAGAAATACCAGCACTTACAAACCTTTCCTGGAGGGAAAACCTGTATTTTTCTAATCTAATGAGGAGCAGTAACGTTGATTGACTTGCCACAGAACAGCTCCCCAATAGTTTTCCTTTGAAGACAAGCAACCACTTTTGCATGGGGAGTCCTTGTTATGCAACTTAATGCTTACTGAAAGCATTTCCTTGTCCTACAGACTGCAAATGTCATGGATGTATTCATAGTGCCTTTGCACAGGGAATCCATGGAAAAATCCAACCCCCGGGCTCTGCTTAATGCCCCAGGCAAAGCCTCGAATGGCCAAAAGCTTACTGGTTTTACTATCAGTTGACTCATGAAAAGCACCACCACTCCCTATAAGCTTCATCCTCATCCTTTAAGGAGAAATATCATCTCAAAGTGGTGATACGTTCCAGTGACTATTTTATCTTATTTGGATGAGTGGAGGGAGACATCACAGCGGCTGACACGGTAGGATCCCAGCTGCCATAAAAGAAACAGATAAAGGCAGCCATATTAAAGCAAGGCAACAAACAGAGGCAAAAGGGCACAGCCCAAGGAAAGGCATTTTGGCAGGTGGAGAAGGCTGTGTGCCATGGGTACAGCACTGGTGCCAAAATATGCCGTGGTGGTGCTGCAGAGCACGTTAGCTGGGCATTGCCAGCAGGATGAGATGTGTTTGTGCGTGCCTGAATTATCAACATTCAAAGCAAAGCTGCTTGATGCGAGTTCTCACCGCCAGATCAGAAAGAAGGAACGTTTGGGAAAGGATGTGCTACCAAAAGATCATCCCTTTGAGAGTGGCAGCTTTGTATCTGTTGAGCTGCTGGGATTTCTTCCTGTTGGCTTAGCAGGGCTTGAGTCAGACTGCAGAGACATAAACACAGGGCAAGCCCAGACGCTTCCCCAGTCAAAAACAAACCTCCTGCCAATTGCCCATCCATGGCTCTTCTGCATCAAAGTCTCAGAAATAACAGCCAGGGCTCCTGAAGAGATTTCCATGAGTGGGGAGAGGATCTCTGTGTGCCTGCGGGAAGAAAACAAAGCTCAAAGTATTCCTCATCCCGTAGGGATCACAGGCTAAAGGGACCTGAGGAGGTTATCTTGGCCAACGTCCTTCTGTAAAGCAAATATCTGCCCTCTTGAGAATGCTGTGAACAATTAAATGGAGAACGTGAATGGAAGGAAAGGAAGGAAACAGCATTATTTGGTGATGGGGAGATGGCCAGGGGTTTGGAAACTCGGTTTCCATTCCCAGAGCTGCCCATCTCCATCTGCACATCCAGGTTTGGGATGGGGAGGTTGGGACCTCCAGGGACTGATGGCAAAGAGATCTTGCTATTTCTGCATCTGTCTTCAAGCAAAAGTTTGTATATCAAAACCGTTCACAAGCCTATTATCCAAAACACTCTGCTGTAATAATTTCAAGATGTTTTCCTTCAATTCTGACTTTTTTTGTAATGCTCTCCAGCTTTTTTGGTACAAGCCGGATAAAGCATTGTTTCTACCCAGAAACTAAAACTTCAGATTTAGATCACCAGCAGTGCCAAAACATTTTCTTTTTAATCTGGGGGCAATGCCTGTTCCTGCAGATAGTTTCAGCTCTGATAAATCAGCTTTGCCAGACAGAATGCTAAGTTTAGCTTTGTTTAGGGCTTTAACCCTTTGTTGTGAGCCCTACAGACAAAGCGCGCTGCATGGCAGCTAGTCATGTTCTGATTATTTATCCAGTGAAAACATTCAAAACAGAAGAGAAGGGCACCTTGTAACCCCTGGGGCTGTGCCTAAGGGAGATCCCACGGCTCTCAGCCCTGCACAAGGCGTGTGCAGGCATGCTGAGGAATCTGGTTTGCCTGGGTACATCTGTCCTAGTCAAAGGCAGCCCGGTGCTTCTGTCATCTTTTGTGAACTGGTGGATCTGCTCAACAAGTAACATGGCCACCACTCCCGAGCTAACCAGACTCAATTTGACGGTGTTATTTGGCTTTTACTTGCCCAATTGCATGGAAAATATTTTCACTTTTCCTATTTACCTCTTTGGATGCACCACAGAAATGACCAAGTTTGGGTAATCACACACTCGGTATCAGAGGAGAAGTGCACACTGGCTTATGCCCCCAGTTCTGCTTTCCAGAAGGGATGGAGCTTCCCAAGGGATGTACCAACACACTGGGAGCAATGAGCATTGCAGGAAGCCCAACAAATACACAGAGTTCTGCCCCTTGCTCAGTTGGCTGAGGTTGCATGGGATCTGCTCACCACCATTCCCATGCTGGGTGGCTTCCTGACAAACATGCCAGATGCACAGAGTGCAGCCTGGTCCCCACCAGGGTATCACTGATGAAACAAGCACACCTACATATCTGTGACATTGCAAACCAGGAGAAAGCAAGACTCATGCCCCCTCTGCTCCAGCTACTGGATCTCCCATGAGCATCATCCAGCCTGGACACACATTGAAGATCAAATATGGTCACAAACGCAGCACCATCCCACTGTTTGCCACTCCTCATGCAGCAGTGATGCCACAAAACCCAGTATGAAAGGCTGCACGGCAATAGGACCAGCAGCACACATCCAGCCCTTGCTTGTAAGCCAGCACAAATCCTGCAGACAGACAGACAGACAGACAGCCAACCAGCAGGGTTTTGCTGCTCAGGGTAGTTTGTGCTTCTAAAAGCGCACAAATACCACTTTCTAGCATTAATTTCCTTTAAATCCTTCACTATTTTTTCCTTTGCTAAGCTGCAGCTAGGAGAACCAAAGATAACAGGGTCATCTCCTGCAGACACAGCAAGACAGAATCATAGAATGGCTTGGGTTGGAAGGATCATCAAGTTCCAACCATCCAATCATCCGAGTCCTTTCCATCATTCCCATCCCCACCACATGCCCTCCATCCTCTCCATCTCCACTGCCTCCACCACTGCCTCCTCCCCTCCCCCCTCCCATGCCACATCACATCCAGTTCCCTTACAACCTTCCATAGGAAGGGGATTTTACACGCAGGCGACAGTGAGCTGTGGGTAAAGCAGAGGTCAGCACAGCTGGCTGTGACTGAGCTGTAAACACACCTGGCTGCAGCAGTTTATCTCTTCCTTTCAGCACGCCCAGCGCCGTTCTGCACTCAGATTCCTTTCTGAGCCATAAAAGATGATGCTTCAGCACCTGGGATGAAGCCCCTGGGCAGACCCAGCATCCTCAGCTCTGTGCAGCAGCAGGGTGCAGGAATGCCCAACCCCTCATGCAGTGGACTTGCCAGGATCGCATCCCATTGGACTCCTTTCCTCTTTGGTGAGATCAAGAAGGAGTTTTAGACAACACTGTTGGATGGAGGAGCTGAAGGAAACTGAGAACTACACCTCCACGTTGGTCTCTGGGAAGGAGAAAGCACACAGCTGCTACCCTTACAGGCACACTCCTCTCCCGAGATTATTTTATTCTCCTTGAAAGACCCTATAAAAGATTGAATTCAGGCGATCTCTCCCTATTTGTATTCCTCCCGCGTGTTCCTTTGAAACATGTTTTAATTCTCTCCATTCCCCAACCTCATTTCAGTTGGTGGTGCTGGAAGGTATTTAAAGTTACAGCCATATTCCCATGGGTTTCCATGAAAGAAATTAGGGAAGAAGAAGAAAAAAAAAAAGAAAAAAAACAACCAATACAGAAAGAAAGCCCCTGCCTGTCTGATGCACAGCAATGCTTATGTTTCAATTACAGAGAGCGAGGGGCCAGACTCAACAGAGAGTCTGAGACAGGGGAAAGGAAGAATTATGTTGGAAAACCAGACTGCAGCCATAAAGAGGCGGCTGCCTGTGAGGGGTAATCCCGTTAGCAAGGCAGCCAGGTGGCTAGCAGGCTTCCTATCCCCATTGTGAGAGTGCTGCTCTCCAGGACAGGGATGCCCCACCAGCCTCTGGGCGATGGCATTAAATAAAACACACACCAAGAGATAACTACGCAGCCCTGCCTCTTTATCACAGCCAGGTGAATTAGGGCTTTGCTGCTTCCCAACACCAGGGCTCCCTCTGCAAACACAAAGATGGTGTGGGATTTTATGAATGGGGCCGAGCAGAGCTCTGGGCAGTGATGTGACATGGTGCAGCTGCCTCCCTGGGGAGGCAGGGGACGAGATAAACAGCTGCCTGGCTCCTCAAGGCCGCTTCTCCCATTACTCAGTGTTTTCCTGACCGTGTCTCATAAATCCCTTTGCTGTTTGGCTCCTGTATGCTGGTGGAGGGTGAAGGCAGTGTACCCTGTTCCCGGGCTAACAAGGGACTGTTTGAAAGCAGCTCTGAGCAGGATGACGTCAAGCATGAAACCTCCAAGAGGATGTTGCAAGCTGGGCTTTGAAGGCAGGGTTTGTTTGGGAACATCAGGCTTCAGCTGGATCCGCTGATATTGGGCATGCCAATGAGACATCCCAATTACCAGGCAGAACTGAGTAAGAGGCTTTCAGGCTGCGAGTACCTTGAGATGAGCAGCACATAAACATCCTGCCCGCCTCAGCAGGGAGAAACCACCATCCCACATGCTCTGTCTGAACCGAGGGCACAGGCACCCGGAGCTCCTCCCTGCGGGGCAGCAGAGGCTCAAAATAGATGGGATGGGGGGAAGAAGGACAGCTATTGCACGCACCTCATCCTCAGGCACTGCTGAGGTTTCTGGGGTCTGGGACCTAATATAACATAACATTGAGAATGGAGTGGGATTCATATTTGAAAGGTGAAAAGAGGCAACGTTGCACTCATTTTTAGAAAGGTAGACAGGGAACTATTGGACTGTCAGCCTCACCTCAGTGCCAAGGAAGATTGTGGAGCAGATCCTCCTAAAGCACATGGAAGAGAAGCAGACGGTATGGTATAACCAGCATGGCTTGACCAAGGACAAGCTCTGCCTGACCAACCCAGTGGCCTCTGTGATGTGTTATATAACTGCATCAATGGAGTAGAGAAGAACACTGATGTCATTTATCTGGATTCCCATAACATCCTTCTCCCCAAATTGGAAAGATATGGATTTGATGGGTGGATTGTTCAATGGGTGAGGAACTGGTTGTGAGATTGTACTCAGAGAGTGGTGGTCAATGGCTCATGTCCAGATGGAGATCAGAGTGTCTCCCTCCAGATGAGGAGCCCTCAGTACAGTGTTTTATTTCCATGATCTCTCAATCACTAGCCATTACATAGAGCAAAAGAACAGATACAGTTGGACAACTTTTGTTTGGTCAGAGTCTGGATTTAAATTCCTGGCTCTTTTTCAACCATTCATGATAGGTTTTATTTTCCAGCTTGCATCTTGAGAAATCAACAAGCAGAGCTGGAAGATATCTATGCCAACCTGCATGCCGTGAGTCGAGACCAGGACCTCCAATTGCTGAATTTCCTTCACACATCAGTGAATCACCAACCTGTAAAAGGGAGAACGAAGAGCTCCTTCACCCCGCTCACTGAGCGGTTTCATTTCATGCCACAGCTACCCATCTGCAGCTGTATTCCTGTAATTGACCCTTGGGGAGCTTGCTGACCTTATGAAGGATGATTTGGTTTTGCTTAAGGAAACAAACCTGGCCGGTTGCAAGATGCTTTGATCCTGAACAGTGTTTGGGGCTGGGTGAAGCTGTGAAATGATGTGCTGGTGAGTCACGACACCGCTTTGTCAAGCTGCATACCTGATTTTCTTGCTCCTTGTCAAATATTTGCTGTCTGTCTGAGCATAGAAGGATATTTCACAGGAGAAACAAACGCCTGCCTTTACAGCAGTGCATCCCTCCACTGCAGGCTCCTCTCTCTCACACATACACAGTTTTGCAGAGGAGACATGCATAAAGCCAAAGTTGCACACAAAGCAAGAGAGACGACCAACAAACGCCAGCAGCTTCCAGGAAACAACAAGCTTTCAGAGTCCAAATCACCCTTGGTGAGAGCAAGCCCAGCTCCATTAAATTCAACAGCCGCTGTTACACTTCACTGAAGTAGGTCCTTTAGGGTTTATTTGAGGTTAACTGCCCAAATCCCTGGCTTACAGACCTCTTTATGTCCAAGATAACAAACGGGAAGGTAAATAAGAACTAAGGGAGAAACCATGCTCGCAGCTGGTTCCCTGCCCTCTGGCCCACTGCGTGCTGACAGTGCAGCCATGCAAAGCATTCAGCTCAGCACACCGTGTGGTCATCCCACTTTGGTTCCAGCCATTCCCAATGCTCTCCTCTAGTTGCTCTTTGGGGAATTCACGTAGCTACCAGGTAAAGATGTCCAACACAAAGAAAATACAGCCTATCTGCACTTTGCCTGACCTAAACGACATCTGGGCTTTGTCCACACCAGGAGGATGCTGGGGCAAGAAGAGCCCAGCCCAGCGGACAAGGAAAATGGCTCTGGTGGAATATAAAACCCTAAGTGCTCTAACTTATGTCCCTGGAGCTCCTGGGCATGTAAAGTTTCAGTCCATTGTGCTGCTGGTTTTGCTGAAGCCAGACTCTTAGCAGGAGTCCATCAAGCTTGCACTGAAGTGCTTGTGCTTGTGAGACAAATTTTAGATCATTAACACGAGAGATCATTGAAAGATCAAACAAAAAACATGTAGATTTTAATGCAGACACATCTCAAAGCTTGGTGGACTAGTAAGATTGGGAGGAGGAAGGAAGAAAGAAAAAAGCCACTGAAGACTAGGACTTGGCCATGCCCCTAGGATCAGAAATAAAACAGATCTAGATTTCAAAAGATGATCCACATTGAGTGCAAGCTCTTATTAAGCAGAAATTGTGTTAATAATAACAGGATAGAATCACAGAATGATGAAGGTTGGAAAAGACCTCTAAAATCATCCAGTCCAACCATCGACCTACCACCAGTATTACCCACTAAACCATGTTCCTTAGGACCACATCTGCATGTTTCTTGGAGGCTTCCAGAGATGGTGACTCCACTATCTGCCTGGGCAGCCCATTCCAGCACCTAACCACTCTTCTGGAGAAGAAATTTTTCCTAATATTTAACCTGAACCTCCTGTGGTGCAACTTAAAGCCGTTACCTTCAGTCCTATCACTACTACCTGTGAAAAGAGGCCAACCCTTACCTCGCCACAACCTCCTTTCAGGGACAGCAACAAGGGCTCCCATAAGAACAAGGGCAACCGCAGACCCTCCATTTTGCCAGGCAGGTTCACAAACACAGATGGCCATTCAACAGTCACAAAGCTGGGAAGGCTGTTGCTGGAAAGTAGCGACTGGTCCTGGGTGCAGAGCTCTTAAAGATGCGAATTAACTGGAGAAAGCCCAAAAGGGAACGTTGAGAAGGGCCAGAAGACATAATTTATGAGCAAAGAGCAAAAGAATGAAGGTTGTTTAGTCTAGAAGATGGATGATTCTGACCTTCAGCTACACACTGGACAAAAAAGAATGGATTAATCCTTTCTCAGCCGTCACGGTAGGCAGTCGGAGTTGCAATGGGCTTAAAATGCATCAGAGGTTATTTTGGTTACACATTAAGCAACGCTTTCCTATGACTGCTCTCCAAGTTTGCCTACGGATTCTTTATCCCTGGATCTTTATTTATGTATTTTTTGATTTTAGGACGTGACACAAAAAATAAATTTATGTTGATTTGCATCTTGTTGGAGGTCAATGGTCTCATTTTTATAATTTTTTTTTGATAGAACTAGTGCAGCTCTCACTCACTAACCTATCCTGCTCTGTACAACCCTCATGCCCTCAGTAATTAAAGGAAACCACTTATTTCCCAGCTCTGTTTCATCACGCACAGCATCCTTTGCTGTCACAGGCCATGGGTTGAGGCACACTCCAGCAGCTGCTTAATTTGGGATGAAAGGAGCTCAGTGAGAATGCCCCATCTCCACCTACCTCACAGCTCACAGAATGAGGCTAATTAGCAGTTGTAATTCAACTCAGCATTGGCACGTGCTTGCAGCAAATTGTTCCAGCTGCCATCACGCGCCTTAGGTTTACCAGCAGGTTAAATCAACCACCAGTGCCTGATTGATGTCTTTGGTATCTATCATTGCATCTACAGACAGGTTGTAAATGCTCTGGAATGCAACACTAGCATTACCCAGAAACCAGAAGAGCCTGCTGCTCCTTTTTCCTCCTCTCCCTCACTTCTTCCTCACTGAGCAAGCAGGGCTCAGTGTCATGGTTTAATATTGTTTTCCCTTTTTTTTTGCAAAGAAGATTTTCCCTTTCGTTTTCCACTCCTCCCATTTTTGACGCTGGTCACAACAGTGCAGGAATACAAATCTTGCCCTGGACCTGAGAAAGCTGAGACCATAAAAATAGCTCCTGATGCAGCACGCTGGGAGGAGAAAGCTTTCACAGGGTGAGTTCGTGGGATGCTGTGTAAGTGTATAACTGAGGATTTGAATGACCATTCCTTCCCAGCATCCCCTGGAGAGTCTGCTTGGAGCCCTGCAGCACATTAACAGCTAAAACCCATTATCCTCACAGCATCTTAAGGCCAGTTTAGGGGCACCTCACTCTCTCTGAGACTGAAACAGTGGAAATATTCAAAAATGGACCGACTCAAAGCATCAGCTCTATGAATTAACTTCTGGTTTCTTCAATGCAGATAATTTTGGTTTTTGAAACCCCAGAAGAGGGAGCAGCCAGCGATCCAACGTGGTGGGATGGGATATTATGGGATATTATGGGATGCAGTATTTTTCACACAGAGGGTGGTGAGGCACTGGAACAGGTTGCCCAAGGAGGCTGTGGATACCCCATCCCTGGAGGCATTCAAGGCCAGGCTGGATGTGGCTCTGGTCTGCTGGTTGGTGGTTCTGCACATAGCAGGGGGTTGGAACCAGATGAGCATTGTGGTCCTTTGCAACCCAGGCCATTCCATGATTCTATGATACCTCAGGACAGATGGTGTGGTAGGGATGGAGGAGGTCCCTGGGGATGCTCGGGTTGAGGGAAGGCTGCCTGGGAGCTGGTGGGAAGAGAAGGAGGCCACGGAGGGGAAGGCAGAACAATAGTTATTTATTTTGATTAAAAAAACCCAAAATTTCTAGTTTGTTTATTCTGCGTTTGAGAGAGAGAATGCAGATTCCCAGCAAAAGTGTCTGGGAAAAAGAGGCTCCCATGTCCTTCAGCCCATCAAAGAACAGGACCACAGTGTTTATTTGAATAAAACAAAAAATAACACGTCCTCACAAAAGCCTCTGCACAAGCACAGCCACATGCGGGAGCTGCTGCATCTCTGGACATCACAGTCACTTCTGTCACTCACACGACATGGTTCTGCTTTCAGGATGGCTCACCCTCACCCCAAAGCTGATAGTCGGCCTAAGGATAGGACTGTGCACCTGAAGGATGCACAACAGGACCTGTTGTTCTACTGAACGCCATCTGCCAACTGCACAGCACGACCAGTACTCACAGAGCACGCTTGGAGAAGCAAGACAAGCGTCTCAACTATTGGCAACATTTGGGTTCCTTCCATTTCGCCTTGTCAGAGGGTAGAGGAATATTTTCAGGCTTTGAATCTACAACTGCGATAGCTAACGTTTTATTACATTTACTTATTTTCTTCACCTCTTCAGTTTTAACTCAAGCACAATATACCACAAGGACTGCAAGAGCTGGAGATGCTGCCAAAGGGAAGATTTTGCATTCTGCTCTTGTAATTGCAAAGGGACGTGCACTCAAAGAAGCAAAGCACCTTTCAGGCTGAATCCCTGCTATTCTTTTGTAAGCAAACTCTTGCTTCTGCTTGTAGCAGAGTGAATGAAGCCACTCTGCAAGAGTGGGCCTACAGCAGACTTCAGTAAAGCAGGGAAAGACCCAAAAAGCACTGCCATGACAAAAAACGGCCTGATTCCCAGCATGGCAGAGAAGGGAAAGAAGGGGAAAGTCTATTAAAGGAAAAAAAGAAAAAAAAAGTAACTCAAATACTGCAATAAGGAGTCATGAAATGCACCGCACGTGTTCGTACTTACTGCAAATGATTCGAAACGTAAGGCAGACACCAGGCTGGATGAACACTGAAGGGCTGCACAGCACAGTACCTCCTGCCATCACACCTATCCAGCAGTTCAGCTATGACAGAATTCATTTTTTTGTGTGTGTTTCACCTGGTGAGGTTTTAATCAGAATAACAGCCTAACTCCTAATGTCCTGCAGTGGGCACTGTGAAATACTACGCAGCAGCCTAATGCCTGGACTAAGACAAAAACTAAAGGACAAATAGCTTTATTTTGCTCAACCTTAGGCTGAGAAGTCCAATCTGGCTCTGCTTCAACAAGGCAGCTCACATCCAGCAGAAGATATCTGTTGAAAACAAGCTCATTGCAAATACTGAAGAAGAAAACCAGCCTGTGACTACTTGTGTGCAGATATCTGGCACATTGAGCTCATTGGGTCTTCTGTGAGCTCATGAGTTGCTGCCAAGTCAGCCAAAGCACGTGGCCCAGCTCCCCGTCAGCTCTGGGGCAACCCAGGCCACCTATTGATGGTAAGCTTGGAGAGTCTACAGCTTTGCAGAGGGAATGGGAGAGGTGGGACGAGAGACACACAGGAGGCTAAGACTGGCACTAGAGTCTTGGCATGGAAAATATACCAAGGAAAAATCTTGATGGAAACCTTCTTCCAGCTTTGCTCCTTTCACTGTTTCTAATATATTTGCAGGAATCACTGGGGCTCAGGAGTGCCTGTTGGCATTACAGCCCTGTTCCCATTCACCGTTTGTGAGAGTATTTGGTGATATTGTGCTTTTCATTAGAGGCTGAAGGAAGGCAGGTAATCACACAAAGAAGTGAGGAGTTGGTTTTATTCTACCTGGGTTTATATTCACATGTGTTTCATGAGCTGAATCTCAGCTGGTATGTTGTTGAAAGAGCGAGGAACAACTCAGTTCCACCTGGAAATACCTGGATTCGAAGCCATGAGCAATCTGGTCTTTAAGATCTGTAGTAAAACAACTATGTATTTCATACCAGTAACTGCTGGAGAAAATAAATGGACAACGAATTCATCTCAGTGTCATTAATGTCTAAGTATATTTAGCCTTGCACATGGGGACTGCTGAAAGAATTTCCTGTATGCAAAATTCTGTAAAGTAAACGAGGAACACACTTGAGTGTATCTGGCAGCCATCTCAGAATAGACAAGAGAGCAAACCAACCTGACTATGCAGACCCAGCCTTTGGGAGCCATTGGTTCCCAGTCTGGACTGGCAGATGCTGGGTGGGCAATGCATGGACGTTCCACCATTCTGCATTCTTCCCTTCCATAACCTACATGGGCCACTTGTGAGGAAGGATGCTCGGAAAGATGAAGCTCTGCTTTGAGCCAATTGAGATGTCCGCACAATCAGTAAACTTAAACGGTTAGGCTGGGTAAAATTCACTTGTTCTGCAGTTGTGTGCACCTATCAGAATGCCTCTCCTACTCCAAGCTGTCCTTGAGACTAACCATGAGCATTTCCCAGCCCACAGGAGCGCAGCAGGAAGCAAAACTTAACCCTATGAACTTCCCTATCTTCCATCCTTCTCCTGCCAACAAACCTACACTCTTGTGACTACCTACATCAGAGGACCACTGTGGAAATAGAATCTCTGGGCTTCTCCTTTGGGGAAAGCAAGGGATTGTTTTCTCTGTTGATGCTGAACCTCTTTTGTGTAACAGAGATTTCACATCCTGTCGACTAGACCCTTCTTATATCAGTTCAAGCCAAAGAGACATTGCTGACCATGTCTGAATGATGACAGCATGAATTCAAGCCTGCACACAAGTTCCCCCCCCTTCAAAGTTTCCATTCAGCCTGATTGATCAAATATTTGCTTTTCCTCAGAGCAGATAATACGTGTGAACTTACAAACTTCCACCACGTAGTACCCATGAACTCTTATCCCCTTGTTCTATTTATCTTGAGGGTACAAAGGCAGTTGATTTCTCCCATTCCAACCAGACCTAGGCTCTCAGTTTTCCTCCCTGCAATCCTTGTTCTTCAGTCTTTGTTTTGGACTCACTTGATTTAGAGAACAAAGGAGGACACAAGTGAGACGAGGGTCAGGCAGGAACAAAAATGAGCATTAAACACAGCCAGCCAAGCATCTATGTAAAATGAAATGATCCATCCCCAACACTGGTCTCTCTCTATGGCAAAGGATCAATGTAAACTACAGCCCTTCAAGGCAATCCTGCCACTGTCTGGCACTCCACATGGAGGCAGGCACTTGTAAGAGGCGATTCCTCCTCCAAGTCTAGCTGATAAACTATGAACTCAGCTTCCAGTGGGAAAAGCCTTCAATCAGGGCATGAATGCCATCTTGTCAGGTGCTCCGAAATCCCTGAGATATCATATAAAGTCTCTCAGAATTAAATTCTGGAGCCTGACTTATGAGGTCAAGCCT
Organism: Lagopus leucura; assembly: GCF_019238085.1. Classification (NCBI taxonomy): domain Eukaryota; kingdom Metazoa; phylum Chordata; class Aves; order Galliformes; family Phasianidae; genus Lagopus; species Lagopus leucura. Next base: position 18,814,499 of record NW_024962267.1, on the reverse strand, counting down.
CCAAAGCTGCTGTCTTCAGCAGCACAATGCGAGTATGCAAGCTCCAAAGCACAGCTGGAGATGCTGGCAATGATGAGAAAAGCACAGCTTGGCACAGGGACAAGCTATCCCTGCTTCTTGCTCTTCCTAACAGTTTTCAGATGCTAGGCCCACCAGGCCAGGGAGGCCACTGGAAGAGCGATAGCACGACGATCTGCACCCTTAGGATGACCTCAAGACATGGAATTGCTTCAGGAAACAGTGCTATGAGAAAGATCAGCTTAAAAAAAAAAACACACAATGGAAAAAAATGCATCACTTGGCTTAATTTTAGTTTTGAAAGTAGGGGAAAAGTCTTAAGTTTCTCACTCCTGCAATTTGTGTTTTTTTTTAGTCTTTGCCACAGGAGGAGGATCAGCACTCCTTACTGAGCTACCCAGCAGGACAGCTGGACACCTCTGTTGTTCAGTTTGAAGGCAGGTTAATGGTAACCTCTTCTTCCCTCTGCATTTTTCGATATTGCTCTTGGGCATGGACACTGTGAATGGAAAGGGGACACCAAATCTCCTTCCCATGGCCCTCCCTCTCCTCCTTACCTCTAGGCTTAATGGGGAGATGCTTTTAGCTTCTGAGCAACCACTGATGAGTCCTGTACCCGTACCACAAATGCTGAAGAAAGCAGAGATCACAGAATCGTAGAATCACCAAGATTGGAAAAGACCTACAAGATCACCCAGTCCAACCTTCCATCTATCACCAATAGTTCTCACTAAACCACGTCCCTCAACACAACGTCTAAAATTATGCTCTTCAGCCAGTTCTTCCCACTGCATCTCTTCCTAGTATTAACAGCAGCACAACCTAATCATCTTTGGAATAACGTTAAGAGTTCATCTTGTTGAAAGCCAGTTTGAACCTTGATGACCGCGAAGGAATTTGACCCAAAAGCTCACGGAGGGGGAGATGTACGATTTCCTACTCAGCCGACTAATTTTTTCCTTGTATTCTCATTTAATCTGAAATAACGTCATCTGCAGAGCATAGATAGAGAAGAAAAATATAAAGCAAGAATTACACACTGGAAACAGAATGGAAGAATCGGCCAAGAGCAACAATAACGTTTCTCACTTTGCACATGTTGCCCAAATGTATGAAAAGCATGGCTCGTATTGTTTCCCTCCCACCAATATCCTTGGTTTCACAAAGGACACGTAGAAGCTTGGCTCTAGGTAGGCTTTCCCATAGAAAGCTCCCAGTGTTCTCAAGACTGAAAGCCACCAATGTGAGTTTTTGTGACTCAAAACACACACTGCCAGCCACCCTTATCCCAAAGGGTCCGTGGGTGAGCTGGCGAGGCGTGGGTTGTTACACCATTCCTTCCAGAAGAATACATGTGCTTCCAGCCTGCCCCCTTCAGGCATGCCCTTGAACATCTCACAGGGCTAAATGAGATCATTAGATGGACAGAATATGATTCAAAGCCTGTCCTCTGGCTTTTTTTTTTTATTTTATGCTTTTCCCCCTCCATACAATTGGAAAGGATGCTACAACATGGTGATTCTCTATGATCTGGAGGTGTTTCTCAATGTTTTCTTATTGATATTCAGGACATTCACTTTCTTTAAAGAAACTGAAAGAAAAAGAAGGGGGAAGTGAGATATTCTAGAAGCAGGCACAGCTCTATTGAAATTGCTGTAGATAAATCAAGATGCAGAAAGCAAGAGTCAGGAGAAATGATGTTAATTTCCATTTCCATCAGCTCCTCAAAGTGTAAGGATTGCTTATCTTAGTTTCAAGGATCCTAATGCATTACGGAATCCCACTCATTTTACCACCACGCAATAACAGATCAGGAATTTAGATTGTTTGTTTGTACATGAACACAATTGCAGAGACAGATGAAGTGGGAACTGCCCACATCTCTTGCATATGGAAATTTGTGTACAGAAACAAGAACACCCAGGCAGCTATTTGTCAAGTGTCGAGTTCCTTGCTGTTTCTGGGTTGCACTCACAACAAAAACACTGTTCTGCAATAAGCCTGACCTCCTGTGATTTACATGGTACCTTCATTTGCATTTCCAGTCTCACTGAAGCCTGATAAGTCAATATTAAATGGATATTAACAAGTTTATTGATTCACATTATAATCTTTCAGACACTCTCATCAGGACCGATTGGCTCCACTGTGTCAGGACTGGAATAAGGTCCTTTTAGGGACCTGCCACTGCACGCAGCAGCTGATGGCCATTGCAGGCACTCACAGCCTGTCATTCCCAGTAGCATTCACTGGCACAGACCCTAACAGCCTCTGAAGCAGTACAAAGCTTTTATTACTCTTCATATTTTGTAGGAGAAGGATAACTGAGCAGGTTAACCCAGGAGATCTGCCACGAAGAAGAATTCAAGATGATATCCCCACTTTCTGCTGCTTCTAACCAACGGTCATGCCTAGAAATGCTGCAGGGGGGGCAGGTTCCTAGAAAGGAGTTTACAGTCAAATTATTAGCAAGGGTTTCATAAGCTGCTTCTTCATCTGATTTTACACATTGCAGTAGCACACGAGGAAATGCAAAGCCTTACCTATCAGCTTCTGCAAGCTGAATTGCAAAGCCTTTCATCTCCAGTGCCTCTGCACCTACAGGGAAGGCAGCAGTGAGCACAGCTTCTCCAGAGCAGCTGTAGCCTGGGCTTAGCGTGCACGCTTGGACAAGGGTCACTTAAAAGTGGGCTCTCTAAGAGGACGTTATTAGGAACAGCTGTGGGATCAGCCCAGCGGTTGCTCACGTGCCTCCAGCTGTGCTGGGCTAAGAGCAGAGCTCTGTGCAGCTCCAGGGAAGCACGGCGTTGCTCACGAAGGTGGGCCGAGGCCATAAAGTTTGGCAGCTGGACACGGTGGGATCATCCTGTCCCTCCCCAACCACACACCGAGCCAGCTCAGCAACGTCCTCACCCAAAGCCAGGCCCTTGCCCACGGCCACGTTTTTCCCCAAGAGGAAGAGGAGGATCATAACAGCATTCCTACTTGTCGACAGTCCTTCATGCTCAGCCTTCCTTAGAGAGCAGTGAAATGCTGCTTCAGGAAGCAAACTGCATTTTTTCCAGAGTGATGAATGGGAGAGGTTCTTCCCAGGCAAACACTGGACCGACCCCCAGCCCTGTAATCACGCACAGCTTGGGAGGACTGCAGCTGGCTGGATTAATGCTGCCCACCTGGGACAGCAGCACGAAGTGCTGAATGCTACCTGGGATGCTCCAAGAGACTCCTTACGTTCTGTATGTTCTACTGGGAGGTCGGGTTAGATGTGAGGATAACATCCTAAACTGGGCAGTGGACCCCAGTGTCATGCAAGGACCACTTCAGTGCTTGGCCAAGACTCCCATTGCTGTGTTAATACCCACAGCCGGTCTATGGCCTGAGGCTGGTTTCTGCAGAGCAAAAAAGGAGTGATGGAGAGGAGGAAAGGGCAGCACAGAAAGGCCACTGCTATCTGCTATGCATCTCCCAGGACTTCTGCGTTCAAGGGCTCATAACCAGAGGTCGACTTTGCACTGACTGCTGGCAACGCGCACATCTCTTGTGGAGGACAGCTGGGTCACAGCCTCTGTTAGAGAGGCTCAGGCCCTCTGCCAAGAGACCTGTGAGACAGCAGCAGGAACAAACCCAAACACACAGCTCTCTGACTTCTTCAGATACTCTTCCATCCCACACATGGAGGAGAGTTAGCAGCCTTTGGACCTCGGGGGCTGTGAAATTCTGCAATGCTTTCAGTGCTGTGAGCCTTCTGGCTAGCTTTATCCCACGCTCAGGTAGCGAAGCTGGCGTTAATAATCCACATGGTGGGTTTAAAGCCAGGAGGAGGATGCAGAAATATCAGCAGCATTCGCTAAGCCCATGGGAGCTCTGAGTCAAAGGAGCCAGAAGCAGCTCAACAGAGCAGAGGCGTCTTTTTGTTGTGCAAACCGTGACAATTGCCAGCTTTCCCTTACCTGCTAAACCCATCTCAAGCATGTGGAAAAGCATTTGGGAATGAGATCATGACATCAGCTGATGCTGTGTAATCCTCTTGCCTAAAGGGCAAGCTGAAGTCAGCTCTCTCTGGAGGCAGCAAGGAGGATGGGCTGATAGGCACTGATCAGCAAGGCTTGTTATTGATAGCACTGGCCAAGCCCCAAACCCCATGGCTGGGTGTCCAGCACAAGCTGCACTTCTCTCCTGGAGCTCCCTGCAGTCCCATGGAGGATCACACAGATCACCCTCAGTGACAACCAGTCATGCTTTGCTTCTTTCTGCACATCAGATTGCATTTTAAAAAAAACAAAAACAAAAAAAACCAACAAACCCAAACTGAAAAAGATCCACGGGTGTCTGTGCAAGCAAAGAGCTCGGTTCAGCCTCATGTTGGTGTGGGGCACTCACCACATTTATCAAGGCATCAAGAGAAAGCATGAAAAGAACTGTGGATGTAAATGGCCAAAGTAAATGTGCAAGGAGTAGAAGGGAAGGGGGATTTTGCCCTTCACAGTACATGCACTTGTCTGACATGCAGCACACCTGGGTGTAACAAACACTGTTTGGTAACAAGCTCAGCTCATCACCCAGCACTAGAATCAGACTGTACTTAGTCATGCAGTGAGGGGGGAAAATAATAATCCCACAAATGCACGCATCATTAAGCACAACAAAAGGGAGAACAGTCTGATAAGGGGCTGTGAGGGTCTGGGACAGACTAAAGGAGCCAAGTAGGTGGTTTGAAGCCAGGCTCTAAAGGATTGCAGATGGGAACCAGGTTCCCCCTTCCTCACTGCCCACTCTCTCCTTCACTGCCCTACATACAACCCACATACAGCAAAGCAGCTCTCTCCAGTCCTACACGGCCAACTACACCAACATGGTTGCGTATGGAACATGGAGAAGTGTGCTCGGGACCCAAAGGTGGGTGCCTAGCTCAAGGCACAAAACATCTGATACACCAGAATCGCCTCCAGTCAAAGAGCAGGGTCTATTCAATTTGGGGACAGATGTGGCACGTTGTAGCAACCTGAAATACTCACAGACTTTTCAGATTAAACCACCCACAGCTCCATCAGTGAAATCTCAGTAATCAAGTGGACAGGCCATTTATTTCGCCATCAGCTACAACAAAACGACTGTCTTAAGGTTTAAGGCATAAACTCAGCCTATCTTGAGATCACAGCATGGCTTATGGTGAATAGGGCAGGCAGGAATCCAGCCTTCAAGAAAAACAAGGCACCCTTTTGTGAAGCCAGCCCTTGGGGCTTCTCTTTGTCATACAAGAGTAATTATTTTGCATTTCTCACCCCTGTAGAAACTTGATGGTTGCGTTCCATTGCATCCGTTTGTACATCCCATTATCAAGAGACTAGTAACACAAATAAATGCAAGACTAGAAAGAACGTGGTAGGTAAAACAGAGATGGCACGGCCCCTGTAACTATGCACAAGCAGTAATTAATTCATGTCAGAAGCAATTAATGACTCACTTCAAGGACGAGGCAAAACTGGTCTGTTTATATCTTAACATGATGTTACTGCTGCTTAGAAAACAAAAACAAAACATCAATTGAAGATCAAAACAGCTCCTGGAGTCGTTTCCAGGAAATCCTGTGCTCCTCTCTCCAAGGCACAGTGATTCATAGTCCTTCATTCTTGCTAAACAGACTGAAGTTGGGTGCTTTCATTTGCTCCACATTGACAAGTTCTCACTTTTTTGTCCAAATTTGCAGGTGCCCAGAGCCAAAATAAGCTGCGGAGTGTCAGACAATAATAAAAGTTTGAGATTTACTATGAGTTTTGTATTATTTTAGCACTTTGGAGGCCTGGTGGGGAGCCAAGACGCCCTTCTCTTTCCTTTTGCCAAGCATTGTATGAAGCAGAGCACAACAAAATGGTGCCTGTCCTCAACACTTGTATCCAAGCACGAGGGTGCAGATGCTTAGGGGGGTACACAGAAACAGGAACTGCCCTGGGGGCTGTGATGGCAGCACATCAAGCAGTCCCATGTGCCTCAGTGCACCCAAGTTTGGGAGCAAGAGACAGGGATCATGCAGCCCTATTGCTCTTCCTTTTCAAGGGAAGGTCAGGCTCTAAAGGCACGAGTTTATAGAGCAATCTGAAGCTGTCAGCATAAATACTGGATGCTATGAGTTACGAGCAGGAACAATATATCATAAAAAAGTCTGAAGAATGCATGGTAAAATTAGAAAGGGAAGTGTTATTGTGGCTTTTTTAGTGTTGTTTTTTTTTAAGCAAAGCCCAGCGTTAATAATGTTACATATTTAAGGGTCCCCCTAGCCACTAATCCACCCCTTTGCTTCCCAGCAGAAACGTTTGAGGCCACTGAGTCTCACTGGGAATTCCTGCCTGCCGAGGGGCTTGCTATTTTGGAAACAGCAGTCAGAGCTTGGAATAGACAGTGAAGCCCAGACTGAAAAGAGATGATGGATAGGAGGAAACGCAACTTGGTTCTGACATTCTTGCCTGCCCCGAGCAAATGATGTTTCAAGGATGCAACACCAAAACAAACCAACAAGCTTTCAAAGTGGAAAACTCTCAGAGGTCTTGATCTGTCAACGGGTTAGCCTTTGCCTTACAAACACATCCCAAGTAAAAACATAACTCATACAATGGCTTGGGTTGGAAGGGACCTCAAGGATCACGAAGCTCCAACCCCCCCTGCTGCATGCAGGGTTGCCAGCCTCTATATCTAATACTAAACCAGGCTGCCCAGCGCCCCATCCAACCTGGCCTTGAACACCTCCAGGGATGGGACATAATGAGCTCAATAGGAAAAAGAAAATAATAGTATTGTTTAGGAAATGTAGAACCATATGTTTTAAGTTGTATTGTTAAGCTTTGAAATTAAAGTCTGCAACATCCACTGTTCTCAACCTAACTCTTTTTGCAGTTGCCTTTCAGGAGTAATTTGGGAAATAGCAGCCAGGTCTGCTTTGCATATGGATAGATGTGTGCAAGACAACTGTGCATGGTCAGCTATAGATATTTTAACATTTTTTCCAGCCTTGCTGGCTTGCTTTTCTGTAATCTTCCATCTGTTCCCAATAGTATCAGTGGAGACAAAATGCTGCCTTCAAGAAGCTGTATTCTTTGGGATGCAGTTTGAGTGGAGAAGGAAGGGGGGTGGAATGGGAAAAGTGCTGTCAGAGGCAAAAACGGCAGGGGCAGAGGGTGGGAAGGAAAGGGGCTGCCAAGAGGGCTGCACTTTCCAGAGAGCAGAGCATGAGTCAGCAGAGTGATTTTTATATATATATATGCATATATATTACAGAGTACAGCAATGCCCTGAAGACTACAACAGAAGAAACCTCTTTACTCCAACCTTGTGTGTGTTTTATCAATCAGGCAGCAAGGTCTCATTACTTCCTGACATAGGAACTCCCTGCAAAAAGCAGCTGTGGTGCTTTTTTTTTCCCCCTATTCCTAAATATACTTCATGTTATTTATTTATTTTAAGAGAGCTCATGCAACCTACAGGCTCTCGAAGGGCTTGCCACTCCAAGCAACTTTTTTCCAACTCCTTAATCTGATTCATCACCTCAGTATCTGTGAGCTCGTTTCTCTCTCCTATCAGACTTATAGCTTCATATGATCTAGGAGTTCTCAAGAGCTCCTTTTATGTGCTCTTAAATCCTGCTGAAAACTTCCTCTTCCAGAAGATATTCCCCTCTCTTAGTGGCTGGTTCTTGCTAACACTCCCCCCCCCTTTTTGCTGGGGTCTTTTTCCACCTTATGGGCACTGACACACCTTTGCATGAAGAACATGGGAGTCACACAAAGTCACACACTGAGTTTTCCTCTCACTGTACAAACCCAAAGTGACACAAACTGAGAAGAAAAAAAAAATACAAAAGCAGTCAAATACATCTGTACACCCCAGGATTCCACAGCTGAAACCTTTGTGGGGTCAGACCAGAGATACCCAGGTGCTCCCAGACCCTTCATTATCTCCCTCTGAGCCCTCATACAACCCACCAGAAATAGATATATATAAATATATTGTGCACTACTGTGCAATAACTTCCATCACACGACCCCTTGAGCCTCCTCCTTACACCACCCAGCTGCCTGATGAAGGTATTTGCCACTCTGTTACCAACAGGTGCCCATCAGACCAAAGAGCAGCAGGCAACCCCCTGCAAGACGGGCAGCACAAAAGCAGGAAGGTCCCTGCACAGCAGCTACTGAGCCCCAGCACAAAGAAAACGATTGTAAAGTGATAAATATCTGTTACAAATTGCAGCTCCTAAAGCACCTCTGTAATGATTAATGGCCATATTGCTGGGGACAGTGATTTCCTCATTCTGTTCCTGGGAACAGGCAGCTTCCGAGCCTAGAGACCTGCTCTCCTCCGCAGACGAGCTGTTTAATTGGTGGTGGAGAAGGACTGTGGGGCTGAGCAAGACTTAACACAGCTGCATCAACTGCAATTTAGCCATCAGGACAGGTGTTGTCAGCCCAAACTGCCTCAGGGGCACCGCTTTGGAGCCATCTGCCTCTCCAGGAATGCCACAGCCCCCACTTGCTGTTGGGGTGGCCCAGGGCAGTCTCAAGCTTGCTGCCTGCAGACAGGCCCTTTTTGGGCAGCCTGATTCATACGTGGGTCAGAGTGACCCTGAGCTCCCTACGTGCTGCTGGCAGCCTTCTTCCCTTTGCTGGAAGGGATAATTACAGCTCCTTGCATGCAAGAAGGCTTTCACCACAGTGACTCCAAGTTGTGACACTCCTGATAATATGGATATTGCCCCGTTTGGTTGTTTGCTTGTTCCCCTGGAGCAACAGCAGAAGTTGCCTGCCTCGTGCCAAGAGCATCTCTGAGCTGGCTTCTCTCCAGTGCTAGGAAGGAGCTCAGTGCTTCTCAGGGCCACAGATCCTGCTGCCCAGGCTAGGCAAAAGTGTTCCTGCATTCAGGACTTGCTAATGCAGAGAAGCAGCTTGTTTCCATGCCAAGCATGTGGATTTTGGGGAGAGCTGGGCTTTTATTCTGAAGTGGGAGCTGCGGCAGCTCAGCTCAGCCAGCCTTAGGCAGGCCTTACTCCTTGCAGAGCAGTGTCTGGGAAGCATCAGACACTCTCATTCGAGCACATGTGGGCTCCTGCCCAGCTCGTCCTCTCCTCCCCCTTGCCTCTGAGCAGGGCCAAATGCTCTCCTCCTCTCTTTCCCCCGACTGAAATGTGCTTTGAACTCACTGCTTTCAGACCTGTGAGCCCGAACGTGTGACCTCATCACTTGTGTGTAGGACAGCAGAGTGGGATGTCAGACCGAGGGGATATCGGTGGCAGAAGGCTGTCTCAAATGAGCTGTGCTGCTGCAATTAGTCACCAAGTCGTTCCAAATCAGGAGTGTAGCAGGGAAAGTCAATTTGCAAACAGATGGAACGAGAGGAAGTCCGATGCATAAATAATCTGTCACAAACTATTCACCCGTTGCTGTCCCCATTATATCCTCAACAAGTAACAGGCAGCACTGTTACTCAATGGTAGGCTGATAGTGTATGTGCTTTCCATGGGGTGATGTGATCGTTCCTAATCGATTTTAACCACTGACTTGCAGTGCATGGTGAATATCTGGGAAGAGCAGTAATTCAACATGCAGTCATCCTGGGCAGGGATCTGGACCAGCTATTATCCAGCAATCACTGGATCCCTTCCTCCATGCAACTTCAGCACCCAGGCTTAGCTCATAATTTGGGTGTCCTTCCATTGCAGCCCTCCAGCACCTGAGTTCTGGGACACAGCTGAGTTGTTCTGAACACTGGTGTAGGTGATGCAGTGCAAAAGTAGCTTCAATCCTCTGGATAGCAGATAGCCCCCTCCTCTGGTACTGCATTATATTTCTATTTCTCTTCCTATCTCTCCCCCATGATCAAATATTCCTTTCTCTCTCACATCCCTTCAAGGTGCTTATTCCTTTACGTGTTTTCCTCCTCCATGTCTTCCTTTTTACAGCATCCTTCATGAGGAAAGATGAATGAGCGGGTCTGCACATAAAACCCCTACGCCAGGGATTTACAATCAGAGCGTTTTCTGTGCTGTTTGCTTGCAGTAAAGCCCTGCCTTTTGCTCTCTATTGAGTACTAAGCCGGTGTTTGCACAAGCCAGATCCAACCAACTTCCCAGAGCAGTGATAACTGCGTGTGTTTGTGGCTGGGCTGCTTTCTCCTTTGTGCTTCACTCTGCATTTGATAAAATCAAATATCTTCTGCTGTCATCTTAAGTATCCCCCGAGTGCCAGGAGATCCTCCTGCATCTCTCTGCAATCAGCTTTAGGTTCCAAATAATGATGTATTTTTAGCAAGCATTATCACTTGCCCTGCTGTACACCCAGGGCCTGCTCTGTAAAAGCTGAACATTTAGTCCTGAGCTTTGTTGGTTATTATCACAAGTAAAATCCTTCCCTCCCCTCTCGATATGTCCCAGGAAACATTTTCAGAACTGGTGGCATATTTACCACACTCCAAATGTTAGGCACAGAGACTGCTGTAAGCAGGAGACCTTACACCACAGCAAGTGATGCCATAGTTTTCTAGCTGAGCAGTGTTAGAGCTCCTGGGAGAACAGCATCTCATTCGAGCAATTTATTGCCCTTCATTCTCCCAGCATGGTCTGATCAAGTTATCATGGCTTTATGAGCCATCACCCACCAGGCATGCTGGCTGCTTTCATGTCCCATTACAAAGACAGGGATTTTAAACTATCACATTTTACTCTGCCGTAGAATTGGATGAAGAAGACGCATTTATGCCAGCTTTTCAGGCAGGCAGTGACTAATTAGCCAGGACAACTCCACTGCTTGCAGTGAACCTCTGCCCCACCACTCCCACATGATGCTCAAGGTCAGAAGGGCTGGGAACCCCCTCAAAATGCCCACTTGGTTCTTGCAGGCTGAGGACACGATGCGGATGGGATGTGGGTGACTTCTGAGTGCAGATCTTCACCTTTGCTGCTGAGCCTGCATTTCAGGCTCACATCCCTGGCCACGCCAAGAGAGCCGTGCTGCGGTTGGATAAGCCAGGACCGATGCTGCAGGGGTGAGAGGTTAAACAACTTGCAAGCTACATGCTAGCTGAGGATACGTGAGAACTGCTGCCTGCTTAACTCCTAGAAAAATCAGCCTCAGCCCAAAGGGCAGATAATGAATCGGTATATAAGTTAAACCAAGTGCTGACGCAACCTTCTCTGCAAAGCACTCCCAGCACCGCTGTAATACAGGGCCAGGATGAAATTCCGCTCTGATTGACACTCTGCCATCACATCATTTGTTACCGATCCCATTTTTCCTCCCTTCCTCTGTTTTTCACTTCAAGGGACAGGACCTGCAACAGCACAGCCTTCAGAGCCCTCCTTCGATCTGTTTTCCATTTGAGTGCCCTCCTCTGAGGATTGACTCATGCTTCTTGACATAAAGCACCGCCTCTTTGGGCTCTTATAAGGAAACAGCATGAGAGAATCATCTAATTCAGACTTTTTGGCAGTCTTCAGACACTATGCATTATAGTGTACATTTCTAGCCAAAGTCTTTGCCCTTTTGTGGTCATTGCAGAACAAACTGAGCTTCCCCCCTCTTCATTTTTGGGTACTTCTGCTAACTTGCAATGCCTCAGACCAAACAGAAAGAGTGTGAGGTTTGGAGTAAATCAAATCTTGGAAGAATTATTTTAACACATGAACCATAAACACTCCTGCCGTGCTACTAATTCACATCCCAGGGACTCCAAGATTTTGCTATAGGGAAATACGTCTCAGATACAACAAATGAGAGGCACAACGATCATCACAACCATTGCTGTGCTTATGGGAGCCCCGTATCTGTCCTGTGCTCGGGTCTTTAAAACCAGAGCTGTGAAAAAATGCCTGGAGTGAAACATGAAACCGAATGAGACGGACCCAGGCTGGGATTTGGTTATATATGGGAAAGTCAGGCTGAGTTCACCTAGAGAGCTGTGAAGGTTCATGAACCTTGTGAGGGAGCAAAGGTCCCGCTCGGAGCAAACCTAGCCAAACTTCTTCCAGCAATTTTAAATGAGTGTATATTTGGGAACAGAGAGATCCCGTAAAGTAAATAGTTTTGATAGGAAATCTATTGCAGAGAGACCTGGTGGTTTCAGCAGCATTAAAGTGTTGAATGAAGTGAAGGCTCAGCTTGCACAGAGCCTGAGAAGTGTTAAATGACTCGGCCTGAACCACGAGCCCCTTGCTGCTGGGGCTCTAGCTGTAAACGTGTCATTTGCAGCTCTGGAGGCAAGGAGAGGTGACTTTAAGGGCTGAAACAGTGATGTCTCAAGCTGCCTGAACCCCTCCTGAATTAAAATAGTATTTTTTTCTTCTGAAAATCATGAATCTTTTCATGGCACTGATCCTTAAAGACAGGTCCTCTGATTATCAGTATTATGATGCCCTACAGGAAAGCCTGGGAAATCACCAATGTAACAGCTTTCCTGGAGCAAAGGAACATGCCATCAACTTGTCAGGGGCTGGGGATTTCATTTTAGGTCACGACTCTGGGTTTTTCTTCAAGATTTGGCCAGAGAAAACAGGAAAAGGTTTGCAGTACAGCTGGTATCTAATCTTTAAATTAGAAAGGAACTGAAGCCAGGGCTTCAGAGTTTCATTACCACTACCAGGCTCCTAGAGCTGGGAGGAGGGGGGGATATGATAGTGCTTTTAAATGCCAGATTGCTAATCTGCAGCCTGATTAACAAGCTCCCATGTGGCAGGCAAGCTGGCCTCAAAGGCAATCTTTTGTCCCTTCCTCTGTGTGGGTCTGGACGGCAGCAGTGGTGACTGTCAGCTTGAGGAAAGAGAGAGGAAAAACTTCACAGCCAGATTTCTTTTTTCAACAGTAGGCACAGAATCTAGCCTTGCTTTCCCCTAAAAAAGCATCCCGAGCATATTGTGATGGGCAAAGGATTAGAAATATGGAGAGAACTTGTGCTTGAATTTTACACACCTGGAGCAAGCTGTGACTCAAAGAGCAGCAATAGGAGCCCTAATTATAACTCCCATAACCCAGAGAAGCCATCATGGGATGCTTTGAATCTTTTCCAGCATCGTGAGACAATGGCAAGACCACCTTTGATTGCTACTGGAGCAGGTTTTAGCTCTTTCCATTCCATTTAAATACTTATTCTCCAGGGCCATGCCTTAGAGTTAATTTTATGTATATTACTGACAAAGCCTTACGCATTTGAGAGCAAGAACGAAGCAGGTAAGCAGCTCCAAAATATTTTTGAATTGTTGTGTATGTGGGACTATCATGCAGCAACAAGACCCATCACACCAGGGTAGGTACACATCTAGCGTGCCAAATCCTGTGGCAGTGGGTTACAGAGCATCACATCAGCTAGCAAGGGCCTCTTTGAATATGCAGCCTGCTAAAGCTCTGGGACTGTCAGGCTGTGGGGTTCTGTGGGTCTTAGTTTAGGAACCACAGGACTACATCATAAAAATAACATGGCAACATTACTTAGGCTGGAAGAGAAAAGAAGTTAATTTAAATTAAACACCATGGAATATAACTATAATTACAATATTGCCAGCTGTGGCTCCACTTACACCACCTTACCAGTTACTGGAAATGTTGATCAACTGAAAAATCCAAACTACTCTTGATATAGGATACACTAGGGAATCTTTCTTCCTATCTTTATGATGAATCTCTGGGTGGTTAAGCAAGAAATGAGTGCTGGACATTGTACACATTCTGTAGGTATGAATTACTGATGGTCAGAAGAAAATGATGGCAAGCGATGGAGATGATCATAAGGTTTGGTTACAGGCACCCTGATGGACTTGCTAATAGCTTGTGCCAAATGATTGAAGTTGCACTGTTAACTGGTTTCCTAGAGACAGGACAGGCACCAGCATTTTGTATTTGCAGCAGTTAAGCACTACAAGTACAGAGTTTGATTCCTGCCATCAAAGCACTCTGTGAACAATAGGAGATGACATCAAAATAGCTGCATGTTCCCTCCTCAGATGGAAGGAAGATGTGGATAGCTGTGGGAGAGACTGAAAGGAGGGGAGCTCCAGGCTCCTGCAGACTTGCTTTTGCGTAAATCTGTGCAGCATCCTTTGTGCAACTGAAGGCAAATCACAAACAACAAGCTACAGACAATATCACAAGCCATGAAGGGAATACTTCAAGGTCAAAAAACTTAACAGGTTTGGTCTGCCTTGGGAATAGTTGCAGTGGAGATATAAGCTAGAGGAAACTCACGCTGACTTAAAAGATCTCAGCTTCTATATCCCCCAGATGAGGTATGAGGTAATCAACCCTTGCAACAGTATCGTGGGCTTTCTGGTGTTTTACTTGAAGCTTCACTTCAAGCCATGCTTTCCAATGGGGCTACAAGTATGATGAAGGAAAAAAGTGTATTCGTCAAGTGCAGCGCTAAAACTTACAATCATGTCCTGTTTGAGGAGACAGCTTGAGAGAGTCTTCACTGAGGATGTGTGGAAGGCAGAGTGGGGCACAGAGGAACGTTTTGCATCTATTTCATGTTGCTGAGCACCTCCTGTGGTCCTGGCTGGGGATGCTCCCCATAGGACACTACCTGTCTTAGGTCCTGTGCACAAGGAGGTAAGGAAGGAGTAGCTTCCACTCTTGATCCAGTTTTGGTGATATGTGTTTCCCATCCCAGTTGGCACCACAGCCTTTGGGAACACAGGTGAAAAAGGCCAATCCCAACACCATACCTTGTCATCCCATGGCGCTCTGTGCTTTATGATCCCTTTAGGCCTGACTGGAGCCAAGCTAACCAACCCAGGAAGAGCTGTGAGCCATCTCTGTGAATATTATAGGGCCAGTGGATTCTGGAGTAGAAGGTGTTTCTTTGCAAGCCTTTGGAAGAAAAACAGAGGTAGTATTGGTTACTCCCCTTCTCCCTAGCATCCACCTACTCAAGTCTCCGAAAAAATAATGTTGTTGCTACAAGGGCCTTGCTCACCATAAATCCTTTTTCACACATCCTTGTAATGCTAACGCCCTCAAGCAGTGCTGAGTGGAAAGAGTAAGGTTTCAGGATCTGTAGCAAGGAATTCCTCTTTTCAAAAGGCCAGACACAACAGCTGGGAAATTTTGGGTTATTGCTGCTTTGTGTCAGCTCTTACCCACTCCTGGAGGGGGCTGTAATTTCTGAAGCTTAGCAGCGTTTGAACCAGGCTGAGAAATCCTTGAGTTATGTTTTGGCTGACATTTCATAGATATGTGTGTATGTATGTATACATACACTCCTTGGGAGCAGGAAGGCGAGTAACTCAGCACGTCTAGCCTTCAGAATGCTGATTCAGGAGACTGGAAGTTGTCTCTAGGTTGCTGTTTTACCAGACCCTGGCTAGTTTTCAGCCAAGATGAGTTCAGGGGTGCTTGAGATATCAGCTTAGGGTGAGGGTCCAGCTTGAAAAGCAGCAGCTGTCAGCAGCGCTGCTGGGCTGTAATGATTAACAGTTGTTTTAGTGGTATTCATGTTCCCAGGAGCATTTAGCTCCTGGAGGACAGGGCAGGACTGGAGATCCAAAGCTCTAAACCAGACTGAGCAGCGTGAAGCTACTTCCATCTTCTCAACAAAGCCTTTATGCCCCAAACACTTTGCTTTCACAAGTCCTCTGAGCCTGAGGACTGCCCACTGGAACCAACAAATGCAGGTTGTGGGGACATGTCTTGGAGAGAGCCCTAGGAAAGGGCTCTTGGAGGGGCTCTGCAGCACAGCATCACGGCTGCCTGCCTCTGTCAGTCTGTCTGCCTCCTTCGTGGGGGATCAGGACCCTGCTGAGAAAAAGCAGATAGGGTTTCACACAATCCAAAGCACATGTACAGTCACTAACGCTGCGTAAGCACTTTTGTTCCAATGGAAATGTTCCAACGTAGATTTCAAAGGAATGTAAGAAAATTCCCCCTCCTTTTTCTCCTGCTGCCTCGTGGAGATGATTCCCTCGGACGCACTTCTTGGAGAGAGATTTGAGGCTTGGGAAGGGGATGACTATGCTGAGAATTCATGCTGTGAGTTCAGGGCAAGCTTTAGGAAAAGCCTTACCAGCTATGGAAATCACCTATAGTTAATTATAGCTTATTGCTGTGAGAAAACATGCTCAAGTACTCAAGTCCAGTGAAAATGGATGCGTTTGGGTGTTTTCCCCACTGTCAGATGTTTGCATCCAACACAAGCAGTTCAGCTTTTGGGGCATCCCTCCTCCTCCAGGAACGTCCATGAAAAAGGAAGTTTCTCCACGGGGAGCAGTTTGTCTAAAAGTCATTTTTATTGGGGGAAGGGGAAGGAAAAGCTCAGCACGGCCCTGTGTGGGGTGCAGGGCTGAATGCTGGGAGCGAGGAGCAGCAGGGCCATCCCTTGAGAAATGGCTGAGAAATGCATTCACGTCCTCACCCCTGCTCTCAGATCCCCACTGCAGAGCTGAGTCATTCGAGATGGACCGTGGGGAGATGAGTTCCCCTTTAGTCTGCCTGGTTATAATTATTCTTCTTTTTAAAGTTGAAAAGAAAAAAGGAAAAAAAAAAAGAAAATGGAAAAAAAGCTCTCCCCCTCCAAACACTGTATACACAGTCATGGAGAAGGAATGATAAACTTGCAGTGTTTCTGGTGGGTCACCACACTAATATGCAGACTCTGGTAATGCTGCTGAAGGTCTGCACACAGCTCTGTTATGGGCGTTTTATTTCCTATCTAGATTGAAGCAGTAAACCTGCAGATCAGTTTCCACATCAGCCTTGAAACCCGTAGGTTTTGCAGGGGATTAAGTTCCCCAAACGTCTGCTTGTCTCGGTCTGTACAAGTGTGTCTGTGTTCCAAAGGCAGACAGTGGAGGTGAAGAGAAGAAATAAACGTTTGGGCCCCATTCCCAGCATGTGTCAGTCAGCATAACTGCATTGTGTGTTTGTGTCTATTTATACCCACAGAGGGTCTAAAATTACAGCTTGAAGCAGGAAGCTTAACCAAGAGTTTTTAACGAGTTGAATTTAATGCTGGAATTTAAAGGGGGCGATCCTTCTGGTACTATGTGGGGAGGGCTGGGCTTGACAAAGTGTAATAGGAGACAATTTTCACCTTGTTACCCACCTTATGAAAATCTACTCTTTAAATATGCCTCAGGATAGAAGCCACGAAGTGTTACTAAGGTTGAATAGGCTTTCCTGTGCTCTGCTTTACAGCTAGCTTGGTCTCTTGGATGGTCTGCAATGCAAAGCGAGGGGTGAGAAATAGGCACAAGCCAACAAAGCCTGAAATACTTATTATTGGAGATACTAACTTATGGGGAAACTGAGGCAAACAGCTGGGAAATGGCTTCTTACAGCCACACACAAAGCCAGGAGCAGAAGTGGGGACGAAAGCTGTGTCTGCTGGGTCCCAAGCCCAGGAGCATCCCAGAGATGTGGTTAGAGCTGACCTGTAGGGAATAGCACAGCATCATTTTCATAGCAATGTTTTCAGCTGGAATCAGTCTAATACATTCAAGGGAGAATATAAACAGGAGGGGGAACGGCTGTTTACAAGGGTGGACAGTGATAGGACAAGAGGGAATGGTTTTAAACTGAGACAGGGGAAGTTTAGGTTGGATATTAGGAGGAAGTTTTTCACCCAGAGGGTGGTGAGGCACTGGCACAGGTTGCCCAAGGAGGCTGTGGATGCCCCATCCCTGCAGGCATTCAAGGCCAGGCTGGATGTGGCTCTGGGCAGCCTGGGCTGCTGGTTGGTGACCTGCACACAGCAGGGGGTAGAAAGGAGATGAGCACTGTGGTCCTTTTCAACCCAGGCTGTTCTGTGATTCTATGATTCCCTCCGCTGCACCTCTGTCCCTGCAAGCTTGAGAGTGAGGTTTGTCTGACCCTGAACTCAGAGCACCAATAAATAAATAAATAAAAATAAAAATAAAAAAGGGAAATAAAGCTTTTTTCAATAGCTCACATCCATATTTCAGTTTCAGTTCAATTATTGTCCCCAACTGCTCTGCCTGGAAATGACTACAAACCCAAGCAGTGAGTCCCAGAGACTTTGGGGATGACCTTCCAGCACAACATTTCTGTCCATCCACACCTGGCCCCTTTTAATTGCCTTTTCAGCAAGCGAGTGCACTTTCCAGTGCAACCCCAGTCGTAATCAGTACCTTCCTGGGCACAGAGGTGACTTTCATTTGCTGGAAACACGATTCTCAATTTAAATCTGGAAGTGGAACAAGGGCGAGGCGAGGAGTGGGGATTCCGGTCAGTGCCTGGAGGTGAGCGCGGTGCCAAGGGCTGCTTGGGGCTGCCCTGCTCTGCAGAGCTCTCTGCTTTCTGCGGGTCGTGCTGTCTGCTTTCAGACGGGGCGGAGGAAAGGTTGATTTGCACAGATATCTGATGAGGTTTACTCACAAGCGTTACTCACCAGCCGCTTGCTTGCGGGGAAGGAGAAGTCCAAGCCCTGTTCTTCACTCAGACCCCAAAAAGCAGCCACAAATTACCTTAAAGCTGGGTTTGATTCCAGTCCATCTACCCTGTGGTTTGTATTAAAAAAGCAACATCAGTTGGAAGGAATTTCTCTCAGTTGAAAGTCGGGAAAAACATATCTGAGGAGGGGTGGAGGCTCTCTGGTTTTATTCAGCCCAGAGAAGAGGAGGCTGAGGGGAGGCCCCATGGCAGCCCCTCACAGAAGGGCAAAAATGCCTGGATCTACATACGGCTCAAAGCCGTGGCTGTATGAGAAATACACATCTGCAAGCACAAGGCTGATGGACGACATTCATCAGATAGAGCATTGTTCTGGGCCTCATGTCCCAACTCTGCCTATAGAATCATAGAATCCCAGAATGGCCTGGGTTGAAAAGGACCACAATGCTCATCTGGTTCCAACCCCCTGCTGTGTGCAGGTCGCCAACCAGCAGACCAGGTTGCCCAGAGCCACATCCAGCCTGGCCTTGAATGCCTCCAGGGATGGGGCATCCACAGCCTCCTTGGGCAGCCTGTTCAGTGTGTAGGGCACAGCAGGTTGCTCTTGTTCACTATCACATCTCCACACACACTTTCCCTTGCATCTAGCAGCACGGTGCCTTCAGCGCATTAAAAACATTCTTGAATCCATTCATTTAAAAATAAAAGGATATTTTAAATATTCCTCCAGTGCTGCATAGGCTGTTTCCTATTAAAGGCGACTGTGTGCAGTATTTCTATTAAGATTCTACTTCCTGTTGTGTAACACGGAATGTCAAAAATCCTGCCATCGCTTAAGAAGTTATTGCAGGCTCCAGAGAGCTCTCCATTCCCAAGAAATCTCTCCCAGTGGGAAGCTGGAAAAGTTCCCGTTGAATTTACAGTAAATGCCTCAGACCCTATGTAATATTTATGGTGTCCCTCTCATCTTATCCAGGCGGGTTTGCTGCCGTGAAAGAAAAGCCTGTTTGAACAGTTAAGGGCTGTGATGCTCGCTCTGAAGGATATTGAAGCGGATACGACAGCCACAGGAAATGTTCCCGTCTCACTGAGGAACCTCGCGGATGTGTTGGGTTAAATGAGAATTCACTAAGCTGATTCCCAGGACAAGGCTGCAGTAAAATGATGAAGAAAGAAACGTGACAGATGTATATTTATGGCTCGCCACGTCTGGATTCTGTGAAAGCCAAAGGAAAAATTCTCATTCGTTTTCACGGGAGTAGAATTTTGACCCCAAAGAGCTTCCGTTCCAACAGAATGGTGCTTCATTTTTAAACACTGCAAGAATTCGGTGGGGTCCATTTGCATTAAAAAGAAGTGACGGTTTGTTACAACATGGATGTATATTTACACGGCCACAGGCTACAGATACTGTCATCTCCATTGGCTGACCTCAGAAATCCATCTGGTCGGGGCAGGAAAGGCAGGGGCAGAGATGCCACCTCCTAAGTACATGTTCACTGTCACTCCACAAACAAAAGTGCTCGGGCTGTAACAACTGCAGAATAAATGTCTTCTCTGAACTGGTTTGAAGAGCAGGCTTTGGAAACACCATGGGCTCACAAACAAGAAGAGATGGGAAACCTTAAGGCTCCTAAAGAGGAAACTCCCTCTTAAGGACCACTATCTGTCCTCGAAGGAACATCTGGGAATGAGAAACCTGAACTGGGCTTGTTGACTTTAAATACTGGCCCTAATTGGTTACACCTGGGTATAGCACACAGCCAGTGCCCAGCACACCTAAATGCTTCATCCCATAGCATCGGCTGATGCTCTTAAAACATACCGTCAGTAGGTCCACATAAATATCAGAGCAGTGGTTCTCTGAGGTTCCTTCCAACCCAAGCATGATTCTATGATTCTTGTGGATAAGTGGACCAGAGAGATCACAGAATCACAGAATGGCCAGGGTTGGAAAGGACCTTAAGGATCATGAGTCTCCAACCCCCCTGCCACATGCAGGGTCACCAACAGGGCGAGATGTGGCACTGAGTGGTGTCCTGAGGCCAGCAGCAGGCTGACCCTTGTGAGAGCATTCAACGGCTTACCCAAATCCTTAGGGAAGATGCTAGATACACAATAATTCTTTAAATACAGGCGTTTTCCGTGAAGCCTGTGCTCTGGGACAGCTTGTTGCAGGTGCTGAAGGCATCTGACAATTTCAAAGGTGAGAAAACAGGATGTGGCACCTGGATGAAGGGTGTGAAGTGAGCAAACAAGAGGCCAGGAGCCAAACATGAAGCCTAGCTGTGAGATCTGCTACATGGTTGCAGTGACTCTCAAGGGGAACAGGCTGAGCTTGAGTCATCTCAAGGTGGTCTGAGCAAAGTCCTGGAAAATATTGCTGAGATCAACCTGCCCTGTTCCCAAGGATGGGGATGTAACCCAGCAGGGCAGCGCACGTCTCCAGCCCATGTCTCCACAAACAGAAAGGAGGTTATGTGGGAAGGAGGAACCCTCATGAGCTGCGTCCCAAGGGCAAATTATAGTTCAGGAGACAAACAGTACTATGAGCAAGAAGCAGCGGGGGTGTTGAGCCTATAGGTTCATTTTTAGAGTTTGCTTATTCACACTTACTTGGAAGGACGACTCATCCCACCGAATCGATGGCAGCCCTGCCTTCAGCACAGACAAACAGCCTCAGATGAAGGAGAGGGAACACTGCAGGGAAAGGAATCAGCCTTTCTGCATGGTGTCCATGAGGCATTTAGAGTGGAGAAGATGTGGAAGCCTTCATCCAGACAGCAAACTGATTGAAGAACCATAGGACGAGAAGAAATAGTAGCTGTTCCACACTGAAAAGCAGAGATGCTGTGGGAGCGGTAGACAGATTAAAGTTGGTGTCTGGTTTTGTTTAACATCCTCATTAATTCCTTGAGAATAAAAAAAAAAAAAAAAAAGAGTGAGTGAGCACATTCATGTCTGAAAGGACTTTGAAATATGCAGCCAATATCTGTGTTGCACTGAGCAGCACTTGGAAATTTGAGGAGGAAGCAATGAAACAAGACGTATCACGTAGGATAGCGAGTGCCAGAGAGGGAGAGCGATCCAAAATGCAGATATTCAGTGGCAGGTAGACAGTTTGAAAGTGAGGGTTGGGAGGAGGGTATTGACTGAGACACAGATTTATAAAGGAGAAAGGGAAAGAGACTGTCACCAATTTGCACTACCTGTGGCTTCTCAGAAATCCAGTTAGAGGCGTAGGATGGAGGATCAACAAAGCCCACGGAGGACAAAAGTTCAATGCAGGAAGCAAGTGTGTACGTAAGAAGGCAAAGGCAGGCCTGGTTCCCATCACCAGCAAATCCTGCACCCCAGGGATCCCACATTTCACCAAGGCCCTCCGTGGAAGCAGGAGCTGGGGCAGCAGACAGCACGTGGTGGAGACAACGTGGTGTAAGGGAACCTGTCTTTCATGCACGGTGTTTGGGAATTTCTTGTGGGATTAATGGCTTGATAGCCAGCCAGCAAAGTGATGAATTCCAAAGGAATTTCTCTCATCACCTCATTACCTCCCAGCCATCCCCTGCCTGTCTGCATGTTTCACTGTTGCTCTGTAGGACAGGGGATGCTTGTTAGGAGCTTGGTATAATAAACATGGCACCCATGCACTTTCCCAACTGGAGACATGTGATGAACTGGATCTTAATGAAAGCAAACTGCTGCTCAAGTTATTCAGATTTGTTCAGTTGCTTTCTGTACTCCTCAGCATATTCTATGGGTTGATCTCATGACGTTCTCCTTCCTGCCAGATTTTGTCTATCCCAATTTTCTTTTTCCACTAGGAGCCTCCAAGCATGGCTCCTCTCCGACACTTTGCACATATTATATCACTGCTGCAGTGGAATGGTTCAAATTATAATTTTCCAGCTGAAATATATAGACTAATACATTCAAGAGCACTTTTTTTTCTTTTCTTTTCTGTTTTTCTCTTTTTGCATGTGTGACAGTGTGGATTTCTCTGTGGCCCTGGAGGAGATAAAATGTGCTCAAGCTGTGGGAAAACTGAAGTTGTAGGAGCGAGCTTTTTGAGAAGAAACAAGTTGTGCTCTGCAAGTGATGTGATGTGATGGAGTGATGTGATTTCAGGTGCATCCTATGAGCTCGTTTGGGGATGAACTGATTGTCATCTTGGGATGACTGGAGAGTCTGTAAGATATTAGACACTGAGGAGGGATAATGAATGACAGATATAAATCTGAGCTGGATTTCTCTGCTGATACTCATTGAATGAAACCCAGGGCAGTAGTCAACACCAAGAAGTTGGCTGCTAATGTTTGTGGCTAACCAGTGTGACTGCTCTCAAGACAGCTCCAGCAATGATGATTGCTGCTACTTTGGGAAGTTTCATGCCTCCTTTGCCTTGAAAACTGACCCATCTATGCCCCAGCCCATGGCTGAGCCCAGCAGCTCGGGACCTGGGGTGACATGGACGTCCCACCTTCAGATATCTGTCCTGCAGGGAGCGTGGAGAGGTGGCCCAGGCTCCCACTTAGAGCTGGATTATTTAGAAAACTGAAGCAGCAGCCCTCCAGGGCTGGCCAGTCCTCTGGGAAAGGCTGGAGATCTTTGCTCCAGTGTTTGTGCCAGAGCTGATCTCACCTCTAGCTTGCAGCAAGCCAGGTTTAGGTACTTCTGAGCTTTCCTGGGAAGACGGGATGGATGGAGAGGCCCAGGGCTGATGACGTGCCAGGAGGCTTCTGGATGCAGCACAGTGCGTCGTCATCTGCGCATCAGCTGGAGTGTATCACTCCAGAGACTGTTTCATGGCCACCATCCCAGAGAAGGAGTTTGGGGCGACCAAGCTGCACCGACAGATGCCTAATATTAAATGCAATGGACACAGGTATTTACAACAACCCAATTAAGTGAATATTGGATGTTTTGGGAAGTTGATAAGTGTTTTCAGTCACAGCAAAAGGCAGATATGATGACGAAAATCATACTTTACTCTGGTCAATGTATCAAGGACCTCAGGGAAAAAAAGGAAAAGCAAGAAAAGAAGGAATCAGTTTGCAAAATACGACTGTTTCTGAACTGTTTGCCTAGCAACAGACCAACAAATGCTCCAGTGATGGCTTTATTTCGTATTCTCACAGCAATATCACATGGTGTTTCAACACCAGCTAGCTCTCGCTCTGCAATCCACCCCAGTGACCTCAGCTGCCCTGCTCTTATGCTTGGGTACCTTGCAGCTCCTACCACACCCTTCCCAAACCTCAAGTCGTAGTGAAGCAAAGTGCATCTGTTTCCGCTTCTCCACGTTGCAGTAAGATATTCCTCCAATTGCTCTCGGCTGGCATGGAGGAAGAAAGCAATGTGATGTGCCAATTTCCTTTGCTGCTGGTTTGCACTGGTGCAGCCCACCTCCATGCCAGCTGAAGACATCCTTGTCCCAGGCATAGCCTCTCCATCCTAAAATTAAGCACCTGCTGTCTTCTGCTAATGCTGCTCTGGATATTCAATCACTGGCAGATAGGTGAGGCAACCAGCCAGGTGCCAATAGCTTTTTATACAGGCCCGCTTTTGAGGCAAGAAGATGCACTGATTTCAACCCTTTTAATTATAGTTTAATCATATTTTTTAACATTTTAATGAACTTAATTGTCAGTTTGCCATTTAGGTGGGCACACGTAGGCAATGAGCAGCTGGCAGGTTCCCACTAAGCCTCATCAGCTCTGCAATATTGGGTAGTGCACCTGAGTGCTTGTTAGGGCCAGAGATCTTTTGCCAGTGTAAATTCTGCCCTCAGCAGGAGGGCGGGTGAGTGCAATTAGCCCAGTTAACCTTTAAAGCACAGATGGAGCCAAGCCCAAGGCCACCCACAAGCCTTTGCTGCCTTAGGCAATGTGGAAGCCCGTGGCTCAGCAGCTGCCCTTGGGTGGCAACGGCCCTTTTTATGAGGCTGCATGCATGGATGGGGATGGCAGGTGGTGACCTCTGTTCCGTGGCTCCCCATCCTGCAGACCTCAGGTCCCTGGTAACTGGAACCAGACCTGCATATCCACGTGCCATGCCATGCCATGGACGTAGTCCTCATCCTGCCTGCTTATTAATCACATTTCTGACAGATTATCGGAGTATACGAGATGGAATTTAGGATGGCACAAAATCAGAAACCAGACAGCACCTAACACGGTATCACATTTGCCAATGGCACATTTTTCTGAAGGTTTTAGAGGCGGCAAAGAGACTTTCTGTGGGTCATCTAATTTTGCATCGTGCAGCCATCACGTCCTGATCTAGTGCAGGGACCCTACAGCAGGATTTACCGCACCTCTGAGCCTTGCCTCCAGGTCTGATGGTGAATCAGAGGCAGAGGGGTCAATGGCTAATTAGTTGCTGAATGCAGAGTGCCCTGAAGCCCGCAGAGAAAAGCGCAGCGTTGACTGACAAGCGTTACTTATTACTCTCAGAGTTAATAGCCCTTTGCTCTGCTGTGTGCCTCTGACCCCAGCTATTGTACTCTCCCTACCTCCCACCCCACTCCAAACCACAGAGGGTTACAATGCTGAATACATCTGTTTCCTGTTTCAGAAATGGTACTTACACATTTCCAGCAGTCTCAGACTTAGAAGCAGGCAATTTGATTTACAAGTACTATATGCTCCCGAACCTATCTGGCTCCTTTGTAAGGTACTGCCTGCTGAAAAAGGAAAGGTGGCCAAATATCATGCAAACTACTTTCTCGTTATTTGGAGAAGTTTGCATAGGGTCCCTTTTTCTCTTAAGTGCTACTGAAAGTAAATGCGTATCTGTGATGCCCTGATATATTTATCAGAAATAATTTAACCAAAGCAGACAGAAAACACATCTTCAAATGTGCAATGATGACTTCAACTCGTCATAAAAATTCCTTAATAAGTTGTTATTAACATTGTTCTTGTTTGTCATAAGGATTTGTGGCCAAGTGAGCGTACGTGCTGGCTTCACTGCTTTGCTGAAGTGAGGCCAGTGGGTGAGATCCTGGCCAAGAGAAATTAGTGGTTAGAAGGCCCTGGTGACTTGGCTACAAGCTGCATCACACATTTCTGCAGAAATCTCTCACAGGCATCATTTTTCACCTATCCAGAACCAAAATGAAACTTAAAAATGAGCGCTCTTTACATATGCTGTTGGACATTATGTCTTTGGGATGAGACGCCGAGTTGCCATCCATGCTTGCTCACAGCCACACTGCTGAGTGCACTATTCACAGAACTATGGCATTGCTAAAGCTGGAAAAGACCTCTGAGATCACTAAATCCAACCCCAACCCATCCTCACCATGCTCACTAACAGGGTCCCTCAGCGCTACATCTCCATGCTTCTCCAACCTTCAGGGATGGGGAGTCCCTCTGTTTTGACACATCACAGCTCCTTCTCCTGCTATGACCGTAAGCAGTGAGGCTGAGAGAGCTGCATACATTTCATAAGTCCTCTACCTCTGCCTTCCCTACCCTCTGGTGCTGTTTCACCAAGGACTCCCTCTGAAACAAGCACAGCTCCCCAGTGTTTCAAGTCAAGCATCTTGAAACACAAGGGCCTGGCCATGTGCTTAGGGATAAACATTTGAGTAAATATTTTCAGATGTAGATCCCTAATCTAGAGAACAGCACTGATCTCTGAGAGCATGTTGTTTATTAGTGTCAATCCTGGGGCATTACCAAAAACCCAGAGGAAAAGGCTGTGCTTCAAGATGCTTACAGGACCAAGCTAAACCCACAGACTGCTCAACCCTTGCTTGCCAGAACACAGCATCACATACCACTGGCCTATGATAGACACACACTGCAAACAGAGCTTGAAGATGGAAATATGCAGGAATGCATATTAGCACTTTGCAGGACAAGGAGTTGCAGATGCTTTGGCCAATTCTAAGGCTGTCCCAGGAAAAAGCTTGGGTGTCCTATCTGCATGAGGAACAAGGAGAGAGAAAACAAGAACAGGCACTCATTGTGCACCAGCCCTGCACCAAATAACAGCTACAGCACCTTAGAATCATAGAATCATGGAATTGTAAAGGTGAGAAAAGACCTCTAAGATCATCAAGTCCAACCATAGCATGGAAAAGAGCAGCCCAAGCACCTGATGGACCTGTGGGCACCCCTGTTCACTGCAGGCGAGTTGGAAAGAGGGCCTTTGAGGGTCCCTTCCAACTCAAACCATTCTATGACTGTATGACATTATGATGCCCTCTTGCAAGGTGCCAGCTTGTGAAGTAACTTTTGGACAAGACTTCTGCTAGATACGTAGCTGTGAGTGTGATTTTACAGCAGTCAGAGGGCTCTTTTTCTTGGATCGATACTTGATGTGGTAATGATTGTGCAAGAGAATAATATTTTTATTTACCTCATTTTTATTTTCCTAAACATAACAGACTTTCTGGTTATTATTTCTTCTTTTTTTAGCACACATTTCCTCTCAAAGGAAGATTTGATTCCCCTGTATCCACAGCTATGCTTGCCGGGAGATAATGGAGGCTTCTGCCTTTATAGGCTCTCCAGATTTCCAGCTGTATCTCAGTAGATTTGGGGGAAGGAAAAAGAAAACTTTGTGTCAGATCAGCATTAATTTCAAGAGAAGAAAGGAGGGAATCCTTTCTTTTTTGTCACCCGCAACCAGGAAACGCAGCAGACACATCTCAGCATCATCTGCTGTCCTTATTCGTTCCCCTAGACTGTGGCCCTCCGGAGAGAAAGGATTTTGCAACCCCAGCAGAAATGTTTGTGAAATGTTTATCTGATCAGCTCAGGGCTTTGAAGACTTGCTTTGGGAAAGAGTTCTAACACTTCATAATTCAGATGCAACTGAGAGCTTTGGTGTCTCCTTCTTTTGCAAGGCAGGCTTTGTTTAGGGCAGCAAGTCGGTGTTTTGTACCAAGAGCAAGAGTTAGGATGAAGTCAGGATGTCACAGTTCACCAGAAAAATATGCCTCTATGTATGCATATTTCAGGCCAAAGCTAGAAATGGGGTAACATGCTGTTCTTTACATGCTGTTCTCTTTCAAGGAGCATTTCACGTTATCAGACACACTGAGTAAGCAGTCCACAAGGAAAACAAACCCACTACCCAAAAGCCACATTCTGATGCTTACCGCGGTGACCAACTGCGAATGCACATTGAGATGTAATCTCCCTCTGAAAGAAAACCTGATATTCCCCCTTATTATCCTTTCCAAGCTTAGTTGAGGAGACACCAGAGTAGGGAAAAAGCACGGTGTGCATCTCCTGGTGCAAACAGTGAAAGTGGAGGCTTTTTGATATGGAATAAATGCACATGAGCAACTTGAGAAGAACCAGTCCTTCCCTGAGCTGCTGCAAAGCTTGTTGAAAAGTGGGCAGCAAGGCTCTGATTCCTGCTGGCCTGCATGTGGTAAGAGGAAGGCTTACAAAGAGCAACCCATTACCATCCATTACCCTGGATATCCTCTAGACTCTATGGAAAGGTGAGCAGTCTCCAAATTGGAGTGCTGTGGCCCATGTCAAGCCGAACTGTACAGTTCTCACATTGGCATGCTATGCACTCAGTGCCCAATCTTTTTCTCTGCCTGCTGTACACCTACATTCTGTAACGTGCCTACTCCTTCTAACCTCCTGGGGAAATATCATTTTGTCGTAACACAGCCACTCACTGTGCAATGTCTGAGCTGCATCACAGAATCATGGAATGGCCTGGGTTGCAAAGGACCACAGTGCCCATCAAGTTCCAACCCCCTGCTATGTGCAGGGTCACCAACCACCAGACCAGGCTGCCCAGAGCCACATCCAGCCTGGCCTTGAATGCCTGCAGGGATGGGGCATCCACAGCTTCCTGCATCAAGTTCACTTTGACAGCTCGCTACCACCCTGCAGCCAATTGTGGTCCAGGAAACTTATTCTGTTTGAAGCTCAGCATTGCAGCTGTGGGGCTGATACTACAGATATCAGTTTGAAGCTAGCTCCTTTAAAATCTGCTTATGGATATACTTGGGCTGTAGCAGAGACGCCGTCTAGGCTGAGTCCAACATGGTGACGCCCGAACTGTCAGCAGGGAAATGTAAACCAAGCATACCAAGACTCGTGGTGGGAAAGTCTCCCAAGAATGAGTGATGATCCCTGCAACTCCCAACAGCAATAATTTGCTTAAACACAATTAATTCCTACAAATCCCTTGATGATACCAGTTATCTCCTACTGATAACACCATAATCTCCCGTAATCTCTGAATGCAGAAAGAATTCTTTCTTTATAACTTTCATTTTCTCTATGGAGAATGTGCTAATTTTGTTTTCTCCATTTTAAGGGTCACAGACTTGCCCTGGATGTCCCCCACTTCCCTTTTCCTTCACATTGTGGGTCTTTTTCTTGATGTTTTGGTGTGTTGTTTGTTGGTTGTTTTTTTTCCAGGAACGAGCTGCAATTTGATTGTACTGTTCCTGGTATTTCTTCATCTATGCAACTTTCATTGCTGAAGCCAATGGGCTTGAAGCTTGAGCAATGTGAGTTAAGAACAACAAATGAGATATCCAAGGCAGGAACGAGACAATACGATGCACCGCTCTTGCGTAAGCGCAGTACAAATTGCTGAGGTTGTAAACAAGAGTTTCCTGGCGGATCAACAGCACACCATTACAGCAGCAGCAAAGGATGGTTTCAACATTTTCAGGGCTGTGGCACTAAGGATGTATTAGCACGTTTCGCCACAGTTTGAAGTTTTTCACGTTGCCACAAGGCCATGAGCAACAAGCACGGCGTATTTTAATCTTTCCAGTTCCTCAAAGATATAGAAATATTTGAAACTTGCTACACTGCGTGGGATGCTGGGAGATATTCCTCCAAAAGGAAATTAAATTCGGGTTATCAGTTTTGAAAGTTCTACCAGCTACAAGGAAAACTTTTATTATTATTATTGGACTGATCATTAAAAATGTTTCTAGTAAAAATTGCTGTTTATTTACAAGTTTTGTCATCACTACATCAGCTGACTAGACATTAATGAGAAAAGGTTGGTGCAATACTATTGAGTATGGAGTCATATTTGTACCCAAAAGGGAAAAAAAAAATAACTACAAGGAGGCAAAAGGACTGCCTGTGCGACCTGCTGTAGGGAACCTGCTTTAGAAGAGGGTTGGGCTTGATGATTTATAGAGGTCCCTTCCAACCCCTGCAATTCTGTGAAAATATAAATGGGCAAATAAGGAAAAGTGCAACTTAGATGCTGATGTAGGCACTGAGAGACAGAAGGACCTACCCACTGCTGCCTACAGAAGTCAAACAGACCCAGGTGATCCTACATTTCCTCATCCTATGCCAATAATTTCATATCAGCATCATCTTTTCTCTCAAACTGATGAAATTTGATGCCTGAAGTGATCATGGTGGATACCTCATGGAGAAGAATTCACTCCTTAGTGCTGTACAAGGATCATTTTTTGTCCTTTTTTTTGGTGTAGGGTCCATGGAAGACCTGAGCTGCCCTCCTGCCATACCACTCACTATTAACCACTCAGCCAAATTAACTGCTTGCTTCTGTGATATTACATCTGACACCATACCTGCTGATACCTTCTCTTTTCTGATGCTAACCCATTAAAAGTGAACAGAGTCTACATTTCTTTGGTTATGCCCATGATGGGGTTAACTGGGACAACTGTATTGGTTTTCATGGGGAAGTTGTTTTCTTTTGTCATTGTTCCTTGAGCCTTTCACAAGGAATTGGGCTCCCACCTGGAAGGAGCTCATGTCTGTCTCAAGAAGCAGAGCAGGGTGTTGGGTTCACTAGGTTAATTACCTGAAAGCTACTTTTATCTGAGAGCTCTGGATTGAAGTATGAGTCTCACCATCCCATGCACACATTTCCACACCGAGGATTCCCCATAGAGGAACAGTGTGGGCTAAGTCAACTGCTCACAACTTGCCTGCAAACAGAATAGATATTAAACCTTCCATTTCACCACTGATCTACACATCAGCCCTTGCCTCATTTTTCCCATGCTGCGGATGGTAAGTCCTTGCCATTGAAGGACATGAGTCTGGCAGCTCAGCAGGAATTTAAAGAAGTTACGGGTGACGACCATATCCAGAGTCACCAAAATTAATAAAAGAACTTTGGATTGTTGAAACATGTATTTTAGGTTGAAACTGATTACTGCAGGCTGAAATGTTCTTCTGAAACAGAATACCCCGATAAACGGTTCATGAAGGGCTTTGCTCTCTGAAGCACCGAGTCATGTCTGCTCTTGTTAACAAGGAATCAGCTCCATGAACTGTTGGTTTAATCCTGGCTCAAGACACTTGGTTCTTAAAGGTTTCATGTGGGTATGGATATGTGCATATACATGTATGTATGTGTTTGTGTGTAGTTCAGCATAGAAAATGAAGGGTAGATGCTTCTTAAGACTTGAAGGCAATCAGAATGGCATTGCCAGAGCTCTACCCAAGCTTAGCTGCTACCATTCTCAGTTTTATTTGGATTTTACTGTACTCCTGAAGAATCCCTTAAAGCATACCTTCCTGGAAAATATAATACGAAAGGATCCTTTTGAAGCACCCACTGTCCTTGCCAACGAGCCGCAAAGGAGGGAAAAGACATTTGGAAATTTGTGTTCAGAGACTGGGCAAGAGGACTGGAAACTTTGCGGAGATGCTGTTCTGTTGTCCTGTCCTGTTTATCTTCTTTTCCTCTTCTTGTTCCGCTGGCCAGTGGTTGAAAAGAAGTGTTTAGACTCCTGTGAGTCACACTTACCAGAAACATTTTGCTTTGGGCATATCCTTGTGGTTGCCATGATCCTGGTCCCCTTTCTTTCTGCCTTTCCCATTTGAGTGGAAAGACACCAACTACTTTGTGGAAATATTACGTGTTCTCATATGAAGAGCACTTCATTGGTCATGTCCAAATTTTTCCATTACAGCAACCCAGGAACAAATGCAAACAACATTCGTGTCGAGCCCATATGATGAACCTTTGCTATCTGAGAGGTTCCTGAAAGCGGCTTAAACAGCTCCCAGTTCATGGGAAGGAGATGGCTACAAAGTGGGAAAAAAAAACAAAGTTTGGCTGCTCTCCAGCCTCTTATCTGTGCTGGAAGCATGGAAGACAAAATAATGGTTTTCTAAAAACACCACATGGGAAAACAACCATTGTATCCTCCAATCTTAGTTATTATCCTATGGGATGGTGTAGTTAGCTCATGAGAGGAACTCTTACCATAGGCAAGCAGCTTCTCCAAGGTTTCTGAGAGAGCAGAAAGATTGCACTTCGAGTGAAGTGTCACAGAGAGGGAAGCAAATGGTTCCATGGAACAACCTCCTTGAGCAGGGTGAGCCCTGCCTCCAACTTTGGGTGCTGAAGTCGGCGGAAAGTCCCTCAGGATTTCAAGATACAGTGAGTCACAGCCCCTTTTCCCTCTTGAAGCACAAAAAAGAGAGCCACGCTATGAGGGAGCATCCCAGTCCCTTCTGATGAGAGCCATGGGCCTGCACCAAGCATGGGAGAAGCTCCCAGCTCCTGGCAGCCCTGCTCAAATCAGCAAGAGGAGGTCGTGTCTACCTCTGCCCTCTCCTGGATAAGTGATGGAAAGTATGGCAGCCCTCCAGACAGACAGGCTGGGCTTTCAGGTTTGGGTTTTGGTTGTAGACAAGGTTTTTTGTTTCTATTATTAAATGCTATGAATTGCATTACAGTCAACAGAGATCCACCGAATAGCCATAGTGAGCATGGTCTCTAGTTATCTCCAACCCACCAATATAAACATTTTGTGGGATATCCTAATTATGTGAGAAGTTCTGAAATTCAGAGCTCAGAAATGGTGAACACCACGACTTTCTGTCTCCTAGATTTCTAGATAGTTCTTCGTCTCAATTCTCCACACCGTGTCATTAACCAAGGGCAAGCACACCCTTCTTGGTATCTGCTGGTTGCCAGCTCTAGCTGAATGGTTCCCAAACATCTCTGAGTAAAGAACCTCTCCCAATCCTCAGCATTGCTCATTTCTCAACAGATCTGCAAGTGAAGGATGGTGGCTTGAAGGTCACTCTACAGGGCTTAGCAGGCAGCCAGCAATCTTCAAAGATCTGGAACCACTGTGTAAGTGGAAAGTATGAATAAGCACATGTTGCAAAGCCACAAAACTCCACCCAAAAGCTCTGTGGGGTTGCTCTTTCACCAACAGCCTACCTCAGCCTCCAAGCTACTTTAACTGCTGGAAAGAGCTGGAGGCCTGGGTCATAACTGCTGCCTTTTGCAGGGCATGCTATAATAACACTTTACCAAAACAACCCTTTCCATGTCTTCTGATTCTGTTAACAACTTGCCTTGCATTCTGACAGGCAAACCCATTGTGCTGTCCGTGCTCTGACTGCTCAGATTGCCAGGTTGCTTCATGCAATCCTTCACCTTCCTGGCCCTAAAAGGCTTCTCTTGGTGCTTAGAGTCCAACAGAGAATGTCTGCACCAGAAATCTTCCTCATTCAGCTCAACAATCTTGAGCTGAATATTCATCATCCTACCTCCTGAAATCAGTGAAGGCATTCCTGAGTTATCTCTTTCTTATCTTTAATTGTTGATCCAAGCCATGAGGATCTGTTTTCAGCCTTACTTCTTTGGAGTGGAACATGATATTCAGACCTCTATTCTGTCTTAACTCTGCTATATTTAATTTCCCACCTGATGTAACCCTCAGATTTTCCAGAAGAGCCCCAGCTGAGATTTTCAGCTCTGCACCACTCACAACCAAGTCCAGCGGACAATCTCACACCCCTCTAAGCACTGAGACATGCAACAACATTTCCAAGACAAATTCAGCATCCTGTACTTGGTCTTCCAGGCTGAAAACAGCTTTGCCTCAGTGACAATAATTCTCACCCAGGAGGGCTGGGTGTTCCCTCTTAGGATAGGAAAAAATTGGTTGTGACACTCAGTGGCCTCACACCTGGCTGGGGTACACATGTCTGGTGTAAGTCCTGGAGTCAGTCCCTGGCCATCTTTGGTACCAATTCAAACCAAAACTCATGCTGCTCTCACTTACACTAAGAGTCAGGATGAATGCCAAACCAACTCAGGATGCAGTAGAATCAACAAGTGACTTGGAGTCATACTCCCTCCTTTGTTCTCATAAAGATGAATCTGTTCTTGC
Source organism: Lagopus leucura (assembly GCF_019238085.1). Lineage (NCBI taxonomy): Eukaryota > Metazoa > Chordata > Aves > Galliformes > Phasianidae > Lagopus > Lagopus leucura. Next base: position 18,780,971 of record NW_024962267.1, on the reverse strand, counting down.
AGGTCTGAGTTACAAAATGAATCCTTTAGAAAGCCAGCAGAAAGTGAAATCATCTTAGGATGTTCCTGAATCCAGCTTGTGCTTTCAACCATATACCTGGTGACTATTTGCACTACGGGGCAGGATCTCTGAACTTGACTGCTGCTAAAACAAAAATCACTGCACCCTGGGAAACTTCTGCAGTGCAGAACCTCTGGTTGGGTCAATGACCAGCACTTCCCAGTAGCTTCTATGGGCTGAGTGCCTCGGAATCACTGAGGTGTTGGAAGGGACCTCCAGAGATCACTGAATCCAACCCTCTGCTAAAGCAGGTTCCCTACAATAGATGGCAGAGGTACGAAATTATCTCAGCTGTCATCAAAGGACCCCCAGCAGCAGAAGCAAACCAAACAGGTGTTCCACCACAGCCGAGCAAATGGTGTTCTGGGGAGGTACTTGGCACACTGTAAAGCACAAAAGAAGGTACAGGGGATGAGCTGCTGGCCTGTGGGCTGTTTATCAGCCCTGCTCTCACTTTTCTCATGCAGCTCTGTGGGAGGCATTTCTGTGGGACGTGGTAATAAGAGCTGGGAAGTTTTTCCACCCTTTTTTCTTTTTTTTTTTTCAATGCTTTGCTCTTGCTGTAGATCCCAGAGACCAGATGTCTCATATTAAAGAAAGAATAACTCATTTAACTTCTCTTTGGGGACCTACTGGGGAAGGAAGGGAGAAAGAGCTTGTTCTTTTTGAAATGAGAATTCAATTGAGGCGTAGTGGATAAATAGTAGGCAGAGGCCAAGCACATCGTTGACAGAAAAGAGGATAACTGTACAGTGAGGTTGGTCACCACAGGAGTTGAAGCTGTTTTCTGAAAATGACTTTCATTGGGTCAAGCTCTGTAGTTTACCTGCATTAGAATCTCTCCCCAGGCCACTCCTACTCAGCATCCACCAGTAAAATGTGCTCTCAGCTTACCTAGCCAGTTCCAGGGATTTTTATATCTTTTCAGCTTCCTCCAAGCGCACTGAATTAAAACACATCCCATATGCCGTGGATTGAAGAGAGCTGCAGAGCAGCACTCCCTTGTCCCTGCCTATGCGAGCAGATGCCATGCACATGGAACTGTGCCCTGCGATGCTCCTGAAGCCATCCTATGCCTAGAAGAGATCCAAGCTTGGTTTTCCCAAGGACTTTTATCACAGAAAGCTTCCTTCGCACCTCCTGCATTTCCAGACCCCTCTCTGGAGCAGCCTTGCATGGAGCAGGGCATGACATCGTGAGGGATGATGTAACTTCATCCATGCAGCTGCCTTGGCTCTCACAGCAGCAAACCATGGCAGTGCGCTGCAGTGCCTGCTGATTACAGACACGTTAGTCATCCTGCTGTCATTTGGGCTTCTGTGTCTGGCCGGCTTCATCTGCTGGTCCTTGTAACTCATTGACAACATAAGCCATCATCTCACACAGCAAATCCCCGTGGTTAGCAAAGTGGGACCCCAAACCCCAATTTGAGTTTCTCGCTGTTACTTTGTGCAGATGCCATTATTCGTGGAAGAAGCGGTGCACAGACATTCATCCCCTTCACAGTGCTTGGAGAATGGGATACGGATATCACCGACTTCCAGCTGGGGCACTGAGATCACTGCCCACAAATCCCAGAGGTGCTTAGCCCAACTACAACCCACAGGACATCCATTCCCCACTCACCACAGCCATGAGACAGACCTAAACAAATAAGGCTGAGAGCAGGAAAGACAAAACCCTCAAAAACTTCACTGTGTTATGGGAAGGGAGCAAGACCTCAGGCATTTTGGTGTCCAAGTGGACAGCTGGTATGTCCTGAAGACTACAGCTCATGCTGCAGAAAAAGGAAACAAGGGCAATGATCCATACCAATCTGACACAGCAAACCGTTCCCTAGGCTTCTGTGCTGGTGATGGGCATAAGCACAAGCAGCGAGGGATCAAACCAAGCAGCTTCCCACTTGGAATCCATTAGGTATGGAAACAACAGGGAAGTAGCACAGGAAAACCCTGTAGATAGCAAAGATCACAGAATCACAGCATCATCTAGGTTGAAATGAATTTCAAAAACAAGTATTAACAGCAGAGAGAGGGAGACTTTCTGTGCTGCCATGGTAAGCAAATGACAAGAGTAATGATGGAAGCAGAGCACCCAGCCTTCCAACACCAACACGCTGGTGGGACTCCATACAATTGCCTGGATCGAGGTAATGGGATGGACAGGTTACTTCAATGCCAAAATCAGCCACGGTCAAAAAAGATATGCAGTGAGAGGAAGGCAAACAATCAGATGAGAGTGCAGGGGTACCATTATGCATCATTAGCATGATCACAGAAATAGGCTGCAGCACATTTCAGGAAGAATTAGTTCCTGCACTGTTGGGCAGTAACAACTACAAGGCACCACAGATTACTGCTGAGCTCCAGGTAACAAGGCTTTCCAAGAAGAAACACCTAAAATAACCCTAACAACAAAGTCTTGAAAAACATCAATTTGTTCTCCCTAGTGCCTGGAAGTGTCACAGGGCAGAGCTGAGCACTTCACAAACACAGGTTTTTGGGATCACTGAGAATTTGGGAGATGTAGACATCTTGTGTGGGTTGGACTTACAGTACTCAGGACCATAAACACACTTTCTCTAGAAGAAACACACCAGCTCTTCCCCTCTGTTTTCCTTAGATGCCTACAGAAGCTCTGCCAACAGAAAGAACATCTGCCAATACCAAAGCAAGGGCATTTCAATGTCTGGTGGCACTGACAAATGGTAAAGCAGAGATTGCTGCAGCTATAGAAGGGTAGAACAGCTGAAGAATCACCACATGTTCCATGCAGGGCTTCTTTTAGTCTTCTAACTATGGTGTCCTCAACCAAGGAGCCTCTTTCCTCCACCTCTACTGGAGACATGAAGTGTCATCCACACCATTAGGCTTCATTAGCCCCCACTGGGAGAGAGGAACAGAGAACCAAGTGAGTCATTAAGTTTCAGTCTTGCCAGCAGGATGGCCATGAAAAAGTATACTGAAGAAGGGTTTTCATTGGCACTGCTGACTCGTTAAATGCTTATAGTGTAATTGTTAATGGGAAAATGGCTGTCTCTTAAAAAGGCAGAACACCAAAACACACCAAACACAAAATTACTCCACACAACATTGATAAACTCCAGATATTTCTGCAAATTATGTATGGTGGAATTGGCTTTTCTGCTAAAACTTGTCGCAGGGATCAGGTACTCTGTGTCCTCAAAAGAAAGATTATACCAGAAGCTTGTTTTTAATTAAAGGGTGAGCAAAAAAACCCTGACTGCTGCCTGCTGCAGAGGCCATTAACATAAAATAGACATGGTCAGAACTTTTTCTCGGAATATCCTGTGCGGCATAAAATGACAAACTCAATGGATGCTTGGGTGAGCTTGCTTTTTAATTTCATTTGGCCCTAGGAAACCTGAAGTTTTTAGCCAACAATCATTTGGCTAAAAAAGCAATAATGCACTTGTGCAATCTGTGAATGATTTTTTTAATTATTATTATTATTATTGTATTTTTTTTTACATTCTGGTATTTTGATTGGACCTAATGAGAACATAACAGAAAATGATTCTTAACATTAACTCTACCCATGAGCTCCTTAAATCTTTCCTTCTCTTTCCTTGCCAGAATTTAGGGCCAGACAACAGCCCTGTTTGATTTACTGAAGTAGAAATAGGAGGACTGTGGCTGGCAAGCTCTTTGTGTAGGCTGATGTGGGAAATTCACAGCGTGTGTATGGCACAGTCGTGCTCCATGAAGCACAGGAGGTTGGTGTGCAGCTCTGGGTTCCAAACCACAGGTGCTATTCCTTAAGGTATCTCTTCTGGGGTGCTACTGCTGCACATCCCCCTGCTGCACAGGTGCAGATGAAGAATCCCAAATGGGTTTGAGAGTGGTCTAGGCACAACCCGTTGGTCATATAGAGTAATCACAGAGAGAATATCGACCCCATTACCCAAACCCTAGAGGAACTGATTTGAGCACCTGAACCCACCCTACAGCACGTAGCTTGAAACCACTCTGCCACACAAGCAGTGCTTTGTAACATATGGAGAAGTGAGGGTTCCTTGGTGTTTGTCTCAGCCAGAACCATCAGCTCCTGATGGCCACCTAAGTGATGCTACCAGGGCAGCAGGAGAAATTTGTCATATTCAGAAAACATGCTATAATTAGAAATGGGTTAAAAACAGCTGGATGGACCTCATTGCTTGTTTTTTGTTTGCTTTTGCAAAACCAATACCAAGAATGGTTTGGCTTCAGGCCTCATTTCTGAGCTCATAATATTCATGGGTGGATCTGGGACTGGAGAAATGGTTCCTGTTAAGAGCTGTCGGCAGAAAAATAGCAAACTATTACCCGTTTCAACATGCTTTCACATTTGTATAGCTGAACCCTCTCTGACCATCATCACGTGTCACTACTGGTTTGAAAATTAAATGACTGAATCAATCTGTGCTGGATTATCCCCTCCGCATTCAGACTGGGACTCTGCAGAAGATGCACCTGCTCCTCATCCTGGGATCATCAGCTCTGTAAGGTATTTGCAGAGTGGCCTGGGGCCAACAAATATGGTTTACAGGAAACTCTGTTCTAGGTGTGAATATGGGGCTTTGATCGCGCAGGATAAAGTCACCTCCCTGCTCAGCTGGGAAATATTGATGATAGGTGGATGGTTGGACTGGATGATCTTAGAGGTCTTTTCCATCCTTGGCGATTCTATGATTCTAAGATGACAGAAATAGGACTTAGTGGAGCTGGTAATTCCTGTCTCCTTTCCTCTCTGCTACTCACATCTGTACATGTCTTCCTGTAGATGAGTGTCTGACCAAAGCACTGCTAAGTTTTTTCAAAAGATAACACCACTGAGCTCAAAGGTGTTGCTCGAGCCACATCTACATGACCTGACATTCATACGAGCCCCCATATTTCAGGAGCCATATAAGTCACTAGTTAATGTGGAGGAAGACAGTTTTAAGCACTGTTACTGCTGCAGAATTTATTAAAGGTCCTGCAATCTCAAACTAATCCAAGAAAATACTTAGTCTCAAATTTATCTTCCACACCACTCACATCTGTTGGTCTACGTCTGCATCAATGCAAAGCTTTATGAAGAATTAACCAATAAAAAGCCCAGTGTTTCTCAGTGTATTAGCTTTTATGGAAAATGACTCCCAGCTGTTTGCCATTTTGCCATTGTAGCATCAAGTGATGGAACATTACTATTCAGTGTTGCCTCGGGTCTTATCACTCTCACAGTCAGACACCTTTTTAATGGGTTTTTTGTATGGAAACATTGAAGTCTTACCACAAGCACAGTCTTGTTTTCAGTCATTTGCTGTTCTGCCCAAGCATTGGTTCTTCAGCTAAAAGATCTCCTTCTCCCTAAAGCACATGTACAGGCTGATCAACAAAGAAATAATCTACCAGCACAGCTACTGCTACAGAGAAGCAGTGGCACAAACACCGGCACATTTCAGTCATCAGCAAGACTGAACCCAGATTTATGGGGATCATACCAGGGTGTAAAAAGGCACTTTAGCCTGCAAGCCAGTCATTCCTATGCGATCCCTCCAGCCAGGGTGTGAATTCTTGTCAAATGAAGTGATTTCCAGTCCTACATCCTGTCCACAGTGTTGCAGCAAAGCAACTTTCTTTGCACAGAGACACAAACAAGCTGTTGCAAGCTCTCTGGCTTAACAGGAGATGGGAGATTCAGTCAACTTTCTGTGTGCATGAACCACTTCGTATATTTCAACTCCATCAGGAAACAGAGTTGAAACTCATTCAGGCAGTGACTGTTGCCAATATGCTGCACGCTTTGTCGCACTGTCTTTAACTTATTATTTATTGCATTTTACTTGGACTCTGGGGCTAAAAGTGACCTTTTTGTAACTATAGCAAGAAAACGTCATCAACTCTTCTCTCCTCCCATTTAATCAGCAAGTTGTGCTATCAGTGGTGTTAGACCAAGTGTTTGCAGCTGCAACTCAGCCAGAGGTATGCTGATTTTCACTAAGGATCTAATAGCTCCATGTTCCTTTGCTTGCTCAAGCAAAGCTACAAAGCCTTAGCTGTGATTCTGCCAGCTTTCATCGGCTACATTGGTCAAGACTGGACTCTTCCTGGATGAGAGCTTTCCAAGAAAAATGCAGTGAGGAGCCAGCCCTCAGCACAGTTCATGGGCACGGTGTTGTCTGAGGAGCCACGTTTCTGATGTGGTCATCCCTAGGCATGGGTTCAGGATTGACTCAAAGGGAAGAATACCATCTCCTGAATCACCAACAGAGCTTCCTGCAAACCTTGAGGTTTCCTGGCTGTGCATCAGAAGAGATCACTGTTCCTTCTGACATCCGTGTTTATCCAGGGTAGTTTTCCACTACACCAGACGTGGTGGATTTTTCTCATTGGAGCAAGACAGACAGTGAGCCACCTATCTGTGTGGACGTACGATGTGCCAAAGGCCTGGTGTCCCTCCAATGCACACTCAGGTGAGGAACATGGCAATGGATCACCTGCTCTAGCTGACCCTGCCCAAGAGGGAAGGTAGGACTTGATGATCTCCAGAGGTCCCTTCCAACCCCATCAGTCTGAGTTTCTAAACTCGGCATGAGAGAATCTGCCTTCCTTCATTACACTGCCCTAGCTGATCTTTTCCATTCATTGGGAGGTTGCAACAACCCTTAAGTTCTTGAAGGACCTCAGGAGACATAAAATCTCTCAAGAACCCTGAACTGAAGATGAAAAAAAATGGCATGTCTCCTTGCATATGCCCTAGACTTCATAATTATGCTCCGTAGAGATAAAGGAGCTTCTTTCATTATCTCCTTTACCTGAAACCGATGATTTCCCTGACTGCAGAGTTGGAATACAGTTTCCAGCCTTCTCTCCAGGGTGATTTGGTGCTTCTAGAAGCCTGGATACTTCCTTAAGCCTGTGTGGATTTGTCCACCCAGCCAGATGAATGCTGGGTGGTCATGAGTCAATGCTGCCTTGTTGCTACCTCTGATGGTGCAAGACCAGTCATGTGTGACACAGCTACAGTCCTGTCTGTCCTCCTCTTGCTGCAAGAATCTGGGATGGAGAAAGCTAGGAAAGGGATGGCTTCCAGAGAAGCACAAAGAAAGCAATTTCTAGGTGTCCAGACTTCAGGGAGGAAGCTTAGAGGGATGAAAATCAGAAATTGTGTGTGACCTGCACAGTGCCTGAGAGAGAATATGAGTGGGCTACCGGCCCCACGAGATGGGCAGCGTGTAGGTCATAAAGCAGGAAACTGTTTAGAAAGAGGAAAGCAGAAATTACATGGGAAAGCACCTTAGTAGGAAAGCTCTGATAAGGACTCAAGGGACAAACAGATGTAATGTTTGCAAATGTTTGCTTCTCCCAGGTGCTTGTTGTTAGAAAGCATTATTCCAGTAAAGGAAAAGTAACGGCAAATAGAGGCAAGGGAACGACATAAGGTGGTGTAAGTCTTGTCTTAGAGCTAGCAACAAAGATGAATTTCAGACTGTGAAAATCTAGGCTTCCTGAGATAACTGCACAGCAATATCTGGTAAGGGAAACAGCAAATCTGTTCTGCTGACCAGCTGAACTGATCCTGTGCTGGAGAGATCTGCAAGTCCAGATCATATCTAATCCTTAAACCAATTTCCTTTCATTTCCATCCTGTAAAAGACATTGCAGCCAACTTTCACGTGCTTCAGTTCTTCTTCAGTTCAGCAGGGACTCTGCCCTCCTTTCACAGAATCACAGAATATCCTGAGTTGGAAGAGACCCAAGAGGATCACTGAGTCCAGCTTTGTCCACTTAGAGGAAAATGGCACATTCCTATGTTTTGCTAAAGCCAGAGGGGGCTCCTTTACTCCTACACCTTCACCTTGTCCATCACCAGGCCAACAAGCCTCTGTGGCTGGGAAACACCCTTCCTTTCTACCTAAGCCACCATGAACGAGACCGACACCCTGGGACTGACCTGGGACATACTTTTCAAGATCGTATTCTTGAATGAAGAGAGGAACGTGAACCCTGATGGAAACGGTTATACTTTAACACGCATTTCCTCTGCAGCCTTTCTGCTCCATCTCTTTGTTTTCAAAGCAAAACAATGTGACCTTGCCAGTATTTCCAATAAAACAGATTCAGTGTCCTGAGCCGTGCAAAATTCACAGATCATTCAGCTACAGAGTGGTTTTGGCCATGCCAAGGTCCCATTCTCGTGCCAAGCCCATGACGGGACTGAGGCTGGGCAGTGGTTCCAATGGAAAACACTTGCCTGGGCTGCGGTGCTGTCTGGGCATCTCTCAGGCTGTGTTCATTTCCCACCTGTGAGGTGGGAAAACACTGCTGTCTGTACTTTGTGAACAGGAGAAATCAGGCAGAGAAAGGTCACTGAAGAGCCTTGCGTGCCCCAGCCCAGCCACTTACGCAGAAGGGCTTCCTTCCTCTTTTCTTTGCACTGCTTAGAGATGACCTGGGGGAAAAGGTCATTGCTCCAGACAGTCTGACAGCACCCTAAACATCACAGCTGGGTGCATCTTCAGCTCTGCTGTTTATTAATAGGCCCAAATGCTCCTATGGCGCTTTAGCCTCCTGCCCTGGGTCGTCATCATCATCGAAAAAGGAGCTGAAATGCTCACATGTGGCTATGGCTTCCTGCTCCAGCTCCCCTTTCAGGGCCTCCCACTCCTTTTGCAGAGCCTTCAAGGGCTGTTAGGATTCTACCCAGAGGCTCTGCAGAGCACAACAGGTCTGGTGCAGGCATTAGTAACCCTAGAGCCTCTGCCTCCTACCGCAGGCAGGTACCGAAAGGAGGTAAAGAAGCATTGCTACACGTCAGAGCTCCTGCGTGTGTACTACATATTGTGTTCTCCAGCATCTCTATCCAACAAGGGTGTATAAAACTGCATTTTCACACATCTCTGCTACATCCTCTCATGCACTCAGCATTTCCAAGCTTTACGTGCCATGGGAACACAGCAAGACTCGGGGCTGGAAACTGCTTTTAAAAACAAAGCCTGGAAGCACAGCTGATTTTGTATCTGCACCACTTCAGAGGTGCCAGAGCACAAAAATGAGCTCGGAGGATCAGACCAACAACTGAGCATTCCAGCTTCCCCAGTTCATTCCAGTAGGTAGTTCTGCATGGTTCCAACCTATAATCAGCTGCGTCCGTAGGCTATGAAGAAACAAATGCTGCATTTTTTTCCCCCCTAAGAATACAACACCAAAACTGCCCCTTCTTTTTCTTTTGCCAGCTTCTGCATCTGTTAAACAAAGTACTTTATGGAGATGCAAAAACAGAAATTCATTGCTTGGGTGTAACTAGCTGCTACTTAAGGAATTATATAATAACTTGCAGTGAAAGAGAGCCTCCCAGAAAACGAAAGTTTCTGCAAAGCCCTTTTGTTCAGTGGAAACTCGTTTAAAACTTGATTTATGGCACGCTGGAATGTAAAGCTTGGGATGAGATTAATGGTCTGTTTTCTGGTTACGTCACCTTCATGGATTGTCAAGACAAGCCTACACTGAAATCACAAAGGAAATCGTGGTTATGGTCCCCTGTTAAAACACTGCTCTGACTGCTGTTTCTAAGTAACTCAACTGGATAACATAACAGATAGGCTTCATGAGAAATGCTCTTGGAATTTCCACTGTATTAGTAGAGCGAGCTGCAGCAATGTTTTACATTACAGGTACAGGAACAGGCCATATATTTTTAAATACATCAAACATGACTCATTCCTCAGTTCATGCTCGGATTGGCTGAGAGAACATTTTTCCCCCATTTTGGACTGTATTTTTTTGTGGATTTGAGCACTATAGCAACCATTTTTAGTACGCTTAGGTTGCAAGTAAATCAGACAGCACTCAGCTCCACAACATGTTGTTGTGAGATTCCTTAACTAGACAGGGGACTCCATCAGCCATCATGACACAGAGATATTGCACAGAGAGCTGTGGTCGCCCCATCCCTGGAGGTGCCCAAGGCCAGGTTGGATGGGTCCATAGGCAGCCTGAGCTCGTGGCGAGCAACCAGCCCATAGCAGGGGGTGGAACTAGATGAGCTGCAAGGTCCCTTCCAACCCAAACCATCCTGTGATTCTATGATTACATGCAAGTATGGAACAGTACAACTGCTGGACACTCTTTAGTACCAGACCTGCAAAGACCGTATGCAGCCCCCGAGGGCTCCAGCGTGCACCCAGAGGCAGATTGAATTCCATGCTCCCAGGAAGGTGGCCCCAAGCCAGCAGATAAATAGCTGAGTAAATACAAGGTGCAGGGAACAACAGTTCAGGTGCAACCAACCAACGCAGATAGCAGAGCAATTGGATTTGGCTCCGTTTCCACACAACTTCAGTCCCTGGGGATGTCTAGTTCAGAAAGCAAATTTCTTTACAATGAAATGTATTTGGCAGCCCGGCTGCAAATCAAGTTCATCTTCAGGGCAAAGGAAAGAAAACACCTCCAAACCTTGCTAAGTAGTTGCTGTGTAATTTATGTCAAATTATTGGTCGCTAGGAGGAATAGATCCAGATTTGCCTACATTTACTACAGAAAAAAGATATTTCCTTTAGCCCAGCAGAGCTCCTATTCATTCTGCCAAATGTCTGATAAACGACCTTTGGGGGCCTTTGTCCTTAGGGGTTTTGTTTCTTCAACAGCCTTGTTTAAATCAAGGAGAAGAATAATAGCCAACTAAGGCTGAGCCATTTGTGGAGCTCTTGGATGTCCAATAAAACCAGAGTATTTAAGGCCATAAACATCTCAGATTTTTAAATCTCCAGAGGGGAAGGTGTGAGAAAGCCCAATAAAATCAGAAAAGTTGATATTTCATGAAGATACAAACCACCAAAAAATAGAAAAGGAAATGAAAACAAACCTTTAAACTATCTGACACTGTAAATTAAAAAAAAAAAAAAAAAGTTTTACAACTACTTTTAGGGGTTCTGGTGAACTAGCACTACTTCCTATTCTACTACAGAGAGTTGACATGCAAGCAGGAGGTAGGAGAATCAGGAGTTAGTAGCACTGCACAAAGTCCTATAGAAGCATTGACACTTGCTGCATCTCAGATCTTCTCTGAAGGAATTATAGGATCCTCCTGAATAAATGGAAGCCTACTATAAATACAAGCCTGTCTTCAAAGGAATGGCAAACGGATGCATTTTTCCAACAGCTCAGCTCTCCAAAAGGATGGAGCTTTGTACCACAAGAGCCCCTACACTATCTAGCACTGATGTATTTTCTTTGCGTGGGTTGAAAGTACGCAGTAAAGCAGCACAAAGGTAATTAAGACTCTAACTGAAAGCCAGCACATTTATGGACCCTAGTAGATGTTTTTCAGTAGTTCACAGGGCTTATCATGAAATTAAGTGTTTGTTGAACTGAGACCATTCACTGGATGGGGTTTTTATTCTGCTTTTATAGATCATTTTTCTAATGTCAGAAGTTATAATTAATGTAAAACCGCTGTGCTGCAGTGCAGGATCCCACATCTCTGCTTGGGCAGAAGTGCTGGGGTGTGGAACGAAGCCCAGAGAACATCCACACACTCTGCTGGTACAGAAACCCCTCATCTTGGGGCCTTCTGAAACATCAAACCGGTATGGTAGGAGCTGAGGAACTACAAGGGTTCTGTGCTTACAGCAAGCTGGAAGCTGCCAAAGCGTAAAAGGTCACCCTGTTTCCAACACAAGCAGGAGACAGAGCCACTGCATCCCTCTGAGCAGGAGGAAGTCGGTCTTTGGATAACCGTTAACAGGAGCTCAATGTTAGCCAAACAAGCCCTCTCCCCACCCTGTCCTCCGAAACGCCACGCTAGTGCAAACCCCAGCAATGAGTAGTTAGTGGGATATATGCCTGATGAGCCTTTGGTACTCTTCCCTATTGCCTCCACTTTGCTTGGCGTACAGCCCTATATAGTACAGCACTCCGTGGATCTGATGCCCTGTGATGGACAGAAGCCTTTACTGAGCAATGCCCTAAGGCCATAGTAAAGACTATGAACACATGTTAGCTTTGTGTTATGCATTTATGCGTCACTGTGATATCTGGAAACCTTTGAAGATTTCAGCAGGTGGATCCCATTATATTGATTACAAACTTGAAAAACAAATGCAATTTTTTAAGCTCGTTTTCTTTCCAACTTCAATTTCCTAGCTCTCACCTAGAGATAAATCTTACAGCATGCTGCCTTGGGTGGCAAGTCACTAGGAGCTAGTGGAAGACAGATGGGTATGCATGGAGAACTAGCAGGAAAAGCTGCAGGGCTACCTGCTATAGCACACAGCAAGCAATACACCTGGATTCAGGAAGTCACATCAGCTACTTTTACAGATCTAACACCTGTTTCCTACCAAGTAACACAGGGTACAAATATAACATCCAAGATATACGTGCTGATCTATGAGGCTGTGTGCAGATGGTCAGGTGAAGCTTTGGAATTTTTGGTTGCTCTTACTTTGGTCAAGAAAAGCCATGGGGACACAAGACATGGCCAGCTTTAAAAGACAAGGTGAAAGATTCATCTGAAGGATGCATAGTTCTTGAACTTGTGGGTCCTTTTGGAAAGGCCAACTAAATTAGCTCCTCTGCAGCATGATTCTGTTCCGAAAATAAAGGAAAGATACCACAGTCTATGTAAAGAAATTCAGTTAAAAGCAGAAGACCTGCAGATGCACTTATGATAAACGTTCTTTCTGTTAGATGTATCTGGTATATCTTGGGTTAGATGTGGCCAGGGATTTATTTGCAGTTGTCTCAGATTGATTTGGTGCCTAATTTCTACACTACCTTAATCTCTTTACTTATCTTTATGATTTCAGTGCAATCCCCTGATTTTTATTCTTTTTTCATCATTAATAAAAAGTAGAAAATTCCCAGCCTTTAAGCTCCTGCTGCTCAGCTCCAGACATTGCTGCTGCACGCTTCATGCATTAACGTACAGCTGGCTTCATCCACAAGCCTCAATGCGTTCTGTAGCGTAACAGGGCCAGATTCAGATCTGGTGCAAACAGCTGGGGCTCCATTCACACTACATGGAGCTCAGCCTTCTCGTGAGTGTCGCTTTCTATGGAAAGCCTTCAAAATCTACAGCAGATGGAAAAGAAAAAAAAGAAAAAAAAGAAGTTTCCTCCTACTTCTTCCAACTTCAACAAGTTGCATTTTTTTTTTCATTCATAAGCACCGGAGCTATTAATAAAATTTGCTGAATGAGAACGGTTAACCCCCAAAAGTGACACATACCTTACGCTCTGCCAGCCAACATGACAACAGTCAAAACAGAAATCGGCCTTTTGGTACTTCAGCACGTAAAGCTGTCTGCAGTTTCCAGAAAAAAATATCAGACTATGTCCTATCAGCTGCAGACAGATGAGTCACTGGCAAGCTGGAGGCGAGCAGACCTAAAGTCACCTCCAGCCTGCAAAACACTTCCCGTCTTCAGTAAGAAGTGCCGGAGGATTCCGTCAATGAAGCGAAATGCCTGGCAAGCAGATGTGTGGTGTGAGCACACTGGGTTCCTGTCCTCTTCCAGGGCACTGGGGGTGGGGTGGTGAGGAGCAGGGGTCAAAGGGAAGGTGGGTTTCTCCTGCAAGATTTGCCCCTGAGCACAAGAATGAATAACCAGCCGTACCAAGGAAGACACTGGATGATACATAAATGATTGGGGCTGTGAAGTGAGAAAGACTTGGTCTGGTTGGGTTTCTTTCTCTGATTTCATCAAGCAACATGGAGCACAAGTCTTATGAGGAGAAACTGAGGGAATTGGGATTTTCAGTCCAGAGAAGAGGAGGCTCAGGAGAGACCTTATTGCTCTATAGCTTCCCAAAAGGAGGTTGCAGTGAGGTGGGGGTCAGCCTCTTCTCCAAGAGGAAAATTACTCCCATTGCCACATTGCCCTCTTTCTTATAGGCTTTAAAGCAAAAAGGATGGCATAACCTCAGGTTGCTCCTTACTGCTGGACCCCAGTTGCACCCCATTGCTATCCAGGTCTCACCCCACCAGCAGCTCGGCCCCATAGCAGCCATCTAGCCGCGGTGCTTCCAGGGTGGAGCAGGTAGGGCACAGCTCCCAGCTCCTGGAAAAACATCTCTGAAGGTTTGGCTGGTTGGCCAGCTTTCCAGCAGATCCACACCCAGCTGCAGATGGGCAGAGCTTCAGGGCAAACCAATGCCCAGCCTAAGGATGGGGGGAGAAGGGCTGGAAGCAGGGTACACTGCAGGGCAAGAAGAGAAACCTGGCATCTGCACCACAGCCACGTGAGCTCAGGGCTTGTGTTGGTGTCAACGTGCTGCTCACATGGCAAGTTTGGAGCTGTTGGCATAAGCCTGAATTTCTGTTGGGCTTTTGACGTGGAAGTTATTTCCTCTGGACAGCTTGCCATGCTCAGAAACATCTGCCCAGGCAGGCGAGGAGGGGCTAGCAGTGATGTGAGGGTATTACCTTCTCCAAAGGCTGGCAAGAGGGAGAAGGGCTGAGTCTACAGTCTACAGGGGAGAGAGAGGGAGAGGTCACACACCGAAAGAGGAATGTCTGCTACCCTTCATTTAAAGCTTGAGGCACAGGGAGGTATTTTTTTCACCCCGAGATGATTCCAAGTTCAAAAAAGCCAGATGCAATCCCTGGGTTTAAAACATGAATCAAATCTGAGTACTGGTGTTTGTGCAAAGGACCTCTTTTGGTGATCACATCCCAGACGGTGGTTCAGTCCTGCTTCGACCCTCCGGGAGTCACTAATTACCTCACATGTCTCCCATGCAAAGAACCTTCCCTATCACCTGGAGATGAGAGGACAAGGAGAACAGAATGAAAATGATCAAAATGAATTTCCTTTCCTGTAAAAACGTTTCTGGTTTCAGGAGCTTTTGGTGGCTTTTTGCCATAACGCGAGCAAAGCTGGGGAGGCTCACCATCCCCAACAAACCTTTTCCCTGCCATCTTTCAGCTTCCTGGGCTCTCAGTGAAGCTAAAGGCATTCAAAGAGCCCTACAGACCGGAGTTATGCTTCACCGCACGTGGATTTGTTATCATTCCCCTCTTGGCTGAAGGGATTTCCCCACAAGGCTCAGGTGCCAAATGGATGAGTAAGGAGCAGGGTACTGGTTTCTCTGTTCCTGTGGGGTTGTCTGGCCACACTGGCTCACGGGGGACACCTCTGGCCACAGGGTTGCAGAAGATGGGGTAAAAAAAGTGACCAGAGCATCTTTCACATGCACTGCTGGCCCCCCACAGCCACACCGTGCCCTTTGCCAGCAGTCAAGTTCCAGAAAGGAAAAAAAAAAATAAAAAATCCATCTTTCTCCCTGTGAAAAGCATCATCTCACACAAAATTGTCTTCAGCCAAACTACAATTTCTTGACCAAAAGAAAGCAAATATTGAGCTGGGGTTTTTCCTGTCCCTCAGCCAGGTGAGAGAGGGAAATTCCCTGTCTTAACTCAGACCCTAGCATGGTGAGGGATTTGCCCTAAAGCTTTAATACTGGGGCACACACATTGCCCAACGGTTCTACTTTCTCATAACAGAAATACTTTGAGAGCTGTAATGGTCACCTCTGTGTAGTGTTAACAACACCTGAAGAAGAATTCTATATAGGAAGAGAGGCAGGGAATGCTAATGGTGTGAAGCTTTAAGCAAAGATAGAAATACTTCATTAAATACCACGTGCCAAATGCTGTAGTGCCAGTGGAGCTTTGCCAAGCAGGAACTGGCTCTGTGTGCTCCTTTGTCCATTTCCAAAGTTCCTTTAAGCCTTATTCAGGCCTTGTTTCAAGATATTCCAAGGAGGTGTAAGATAGCAATGCTTCTATTAAATATTTATGAAGACCATTAGAGTGTCAAGAAATAAATACGCTTGTTCCAGTCCAGCAAAATACTTACAAAGAATTTAACATCTAAATAAAAAGGTGTTTTGGTAAAGCAAATTTAAAAATCATTACTTCCTTTGTCCACAGCCTATTATTTTCATTAGCAGCTTATTCTCTATCTACAGCTCCATCAAACAACAGAATCTCCCCACTCAACTAGATGAGCTCCCAGCAAGGGATATGCATTTAAAGTCCCTTCAAAGACCTCACAGTTAGCAGGACCCAAGCCAAGCTACTCCATACGATTGCCTTCCTCGCTAATGTAACTGCAAAGCAGACCAGAGACTTCAGGTGCCTGCTCAAGTTAAAACCAGAAAATAGACCAGATATATTTTGGATGCCATATATAACAATAATCTGTTATCAGAGTTAAGGATCGGTGCCAAACCTATGAAGTTACCCGTGTCTCTTAGTATGTTATTAACACCAAGCTCCTCTCATTTCAACTCGTAGCCTATTAGTAAGGCCACCACTGTTTGCTGCACGCCAGGTGTGAATCTCAATGTGGTTTTCAGCAGCAAATTTCAAGATGTCATAAAGACATACGAGGATCAGAAAGACCCCTGTGGAGCAGGAGGATCGATCCCACAAGGGGCAGAGGCCGTGAGCAAAGCTGAAGGGTGGCCATCCCTGTAGTTAACAGTATAAGCATACAATCACCGCTCACTCACAGGGAGCACAGGTACACCTACTCAGTTTGAGCATTCAGGTGGACGCAGACCTCTGTCTAGACTTACATCCAAATAGGGCAGGTGGAGGCAACACACGTCCAAGAAGAATGTGGGTGGCAGCAGGAGGCAGCGAAGGGAGCAGCGTTCAACAGCACAGCAGATGGCTGGGCTTTCCGTTTTCTGACCTATGCCAGACAGCCTCAGGGGGTTTTACTTGGCAGACAGTCCTTCTCCTTGGTCTTGCTTGAGGCCACATCCATCACAAGCCTGTGTACTATTTGCTATCCCCTGTCAAGCTTAGAAATGCAGCAACACAGGCACGTACCAATGAATCCATTTTTAGCAGAGACCTGGCTGTAACAGATAACGTAGGGATAAATGCAGCTTACCCCTAAACTGTGGGGTTTCCTCACCGGAAAAATCGATGGATATTTAACTAATTGGAGCCTCATCTCCTTGTTGAGGAGTCAAGAGGAGAAATAGCACAGACACAGCCAGACAAGGCACAGCAGGTCAGATGGTCAGCTACATCTATCAGTATTCAATTTCCCAAAGGAATTCAAACCTGCTCAAGTTATTTGAGGTTTCATGATCACAGAGAGAAAGGAGTTTGCAGTTAGTCTGCGACAAAAGAGAATCTTTCATTCTCGTCCCACATTCAAGCAGGACAGATGGTCTCATGCAGCACTGAAAGCTCAGGGCAGATCTGAAACCATTGCTTAGCTTAGGATTTACCCATCAAGATACAACTTCACAGCAAACCCTTCCTGGATCATTGCAGCAAAGCATCCATCCACCCAGATGGACATCTGCCTAGCCCACAGAGCTGTTCAAACAGCACTGCTGGAGAAGTGAGCATCCCAGAAGTCTCCAGTCAACTTTTTTAGACTTTTTGGTAAGTCCTGAGTCTCCCAAATGCTTTATTAATTAGAAAAAAAAAAAAAAAATGACTCTGCAAACAGCCATTTGAAAGAGGCAACGCTGTGTCAGTGACCAAAGGAAATGGCAGGTCTCTTGCTAGTTAAAGTAATTACGCAGCTTGTTTGTGAAAAAGTTTCCCTGCCAAAGGAAACAATTTTTAATAAATTTTCTTTAAGAGGCCACTTTTTAATAATCACTATATAAAACAAGCTGGGAATATAGGCCCACTAAAATCAGATATAGAACTCAATATTGAAGTAAAAACAAACAGTGAGCTGAACGTGGTAAACCTTCCCCTTCTGTGTTCCCAGACCCCACAGAGCCGTCTTGCTGTGCGGTGCCTTTGCTATGCTTTCAGGAGTTCCCATCCCCACTAAAACCTGGCTGCAGACTAACCTAAGAGCTGAACAAGCCAAGCTGTCCAATGTTAGCAAGCCCTGTGGCTTCTTGCCAGATTAGCTGGGTCTTTAGCTCTCATCTCATTTCCCTTCTTTTCTCCCAGCCCTTGCGTGTCTCATTTTATTCTGAAAGAAACAAAATGTGGAACAGTCCTTACACACAAACTCAAGGCCCAGCATGGCAAAAACACACAGGTACAAAAAACCCCGACTCATTGTTTCGTGCTCATCAAGCAAATCTCCAAGAGCGCTGAAATACACCCGAGGACTTGTCACCAAATAGAAGTACAGAGGTCTGGACAATAGTGAACAGGTTCCCACTTGCCCTACAGGCAGTGCTCCCCTGGGATGGCCTGTACAAGTGCACACATGCAATGCAACCTCAGCCTTGCTTCAGCAACTTGTGTGGCTGTGTAGTGATTTCAGCAGCGACAATTAGAATAAGGCAAACTGGAGTAGCAAAGGAGGTTTTTTTACTGACCAAAATACTGAGGATGTACAGCGGTGTGACTCCCCCCATTCTTTTCCCTCCCCTTTTATTAAGCCTCCCAGTGCTTCATGCTACTAAATTCACCAGGTCATCTATCAACAGATGCTAGGACAAAGCCATCCCACTCGAGTCAGCCTCAACTATTGCCCATGAAAAAGTGTCAACACATTGTATTCGCTTTACACTCAAGTAGAGGGAAATTTTAAGTATAGACAAGCTTACTCGTCTTCCATCCATCACCCTACTTCTGTTTCAACAACACGTTTGTTCCATGAACACTGACACTGAGATTTTTTACTGGACCCATGTATTTCAGTTAATCTATCCATGCATGCATCTGTATGCTGATGTAGGATAACCCTAGTTTCCCACTTTGAAAAACGTGAGCTGAGATGCTATAGCAGTCATCAAGAAAGCAAGCTGGGGGACCTGCACTTCCATAGATGCAGAGCTCATGGCAGGAGCTGATGCCCTCTACATGCACCTGAGACTCCAGGAGGAACCATGCCTCCTTTGAAGTAGGCTTACAGCTGTGCAAATAATTACATTTTGGTTTGCTGGCCGAACATGAAAACATGCTATTTTGTTTCAGATCCATCCAAAACGCATTAAATTTGAGTACACCAAAAAACAGGATTCATACACTCCCTTTCTGGAGTCAAACAAAACATCGCATTCAGCCCAAAAAGATAAAACACTATTTTCAATGTACAATTTTAGCCAGCAACACTAAAATATACATGACAGAAGCAAAACAGCTTCATCTGAAGGGCTTGCAAATCAGTGTGCAAGGGTATGGCACCTTCCAGAAAGCGTCAGAGTGAAAACGTTGGCTTGGGCGCCTTCTGTAATGTAAGAGCTGGGATGAGGTGAGAACACACTTCTCACCTTCTCTTTGGGTGGGATTACTCTCTCCTGCTGCTAGAAGTGCTCCATCCACAGACAGAGTCCCTAATTGCAATGATAGCACCCTTCTGAGCTCTGTTTGGCCAAGGAGATCACAGAAGCCAGTGGGAGCCCAAGTAAGTGAGAACCTGGGGAAGGATCAGGGCTAGACTGGACAGGTAAAAGATGAGAGAATGAGAAAAAGCACTTGGTTTGTACTGCAAAAACAATTTCTCTTCCCTGGGCGCTGCCATTATCCCAAATAATGCTGCACGTAATTCTCCTTAAAATAGACTGCCTATAAAGTGCAACTGGCACACTTTGGCAAAGCAAAGCTGTACCAAACGGAGGACTGGTTTAAAAACGCTTGGCTGTTGCCAAGAATATTTCACCAAATCGGACCAGGCGCTTGGCCAAGCTCTTGCTGTTCCAGATGTGTTAATGTTCAACTCCATTTGGGAGTGACTCAGTGCAGAGCCACGCTCCAGGCTCAGCTCAGGGGGTGGAGGAAGCAGGCTGGTCCAATAGTGACATGCAGTCAGCAGGAGTCTATGTATTGTATTGAATGGCCTCAGACCCAGACCTGGCTGTGTTTGTACTCCCAGCACACGCTTCTTTTCCTCACTGATATTCCAGTGCTGCTTACAAAGCCAAGGAGACCTTCCCCAAACCTTCCTCTATCGTCTCCTACATTTAGCTCGGAGATCTGAAATCAAATCTCTCCCACCTGTCTTTGAGTTCTTTTCTGTTTTCTAGCATGGGATTGTCCCCAAAATTAAATACAAAGTTTTTCAGTCTCTGCAGACCTAAGTCAAAAAGTGAGAATGAGATTATTTAATTGCTCGTCTTTCATTCAAATCAAAGTTCCAATGTCATATTGGAAGTCACTTCTCTTTACTGTTATATTTATAATTATCAGTTTGTTATCTGCCTTACATGTTCAACAGAACAAAGAAGGGACATCATGGAAGCCCATACTAAAAAAAAACCTTAGGGGCACGGCTGTTTAGAAACTGGTGATTTAACTACCTGATGGTAGTTGAGGACTGGAGATAAATAGTCTTGTACACAACAGGGCCCAAGGCAAACGTGATGCATTAGAGAAGCAGAAGGAACAAGATGGAAGATAAGGCTCCACTGAAAGAGGTCAGGAAAGAAGCCATGACTCCAGACAGCAGCTCAGTCATCCTTCAGGAAGGAGTTACCCTGGTTTATGATGCCAGCAGGAGCTCTAAGCCCAAATTTTGTGCTGCTGAAGGGATGTGAGGCCGAGTTTGCATTCAGATTTTCACTTTGTCCAAATATGACAGGCTGGTCTTGCCATCATCACGATGCATACTGGGGTATGCTTCACTCCTTTAACTGAAAGTCTAATCAAGTCTCACAGCAACAAACACCATAGAAGTAAATGTGCCTGTGGTTCTTGGAAACCTAACAAAGTTAAGCTTCCTAACAGCATAACACAAGCAACTAGGAAATTATTCAATGCATTGTGGCGTTTATTAATATTAGATCACCCATACTCACTGGCTGCTTTTCTCTTCTGAGCAGCCATCAGAGATTTACTTCCTTCCAGATGATTTCTCCCTTTGTGAGTCAGAAGAGACCTACATCAAAGTCACCTCCTGGAAAAATACAGTAAAAAGGGAAAAAAAGCAATCCTTAAATTGCTCCTTTTCAGCAGTCTGAGTTAATAGCTTTTAAGAGAGAAGCTCAACAGACAAGGCTTCCTTTCTGTCACAGAAGAGGCAAGACAGACTTAAAACTGTGTTTGCATCCTCTTCTAGACAGAAGGTTGCTTTTCTTTCCAAACAAGATGTACACCTGGCCTACCTTCATGGACCCAGCGCTGATACTGTCACACTTCAGTCCTCTGAAAAAAATCCACATTGCTTTTCCTAGCATATCAAGGCAGCCTACAACCCCAAGTCAACAACTTGAGTCATTGCTCAGCCTTTGAAAACCCAGAAGGAGCTGCAGATGACAACACCTGACCACAGCCTGCTAGCACCATTACTCATGATGGTTTGCAACGACTTCAGCAGTGAAACTGCTGATTAGTTTTCTGCTAAACAGGGTGAAAGTCCTATACTACCCATTTACAGCTTCCTCCATAATACCTGCTTCTGTCAGGGCTTGACATGCCCATCAACATCAGCATGAGTTGGATCAGGCCTGAAGCAACTACAAATGTAAGCTTTCTTTGCTCCTAAAAGGACTTTGGAGCTTCTGTGCATGGAATTTTGCACTTCTGGATCCAAGCTCATCAGCCTTGCGCTCCATTTCTGTAAGATTTCAGAAATGTTCCAGGGAGTTTCTATGCAGCCTTTCTAGGGCTTGCACTCATGTAAGTTACCTTTACATCCAGATGCTAAAGAAATAAGCACCGTAAATAAATAGATCCGCAAATTTTATTTCACTTCAGCATGTTATTCACTTTTAAGTGGCTCAGACAGAAGGCCATAATCACAATTATGATATACTTCCCTCAACTGATAGATCACAGCTCTGATTTTTATTAGGTTGACTAAGCCATTTGCAGGGGATTTCACTTTATTAAGGCAGGAAGTCTGCCAGCACACGTCTGGGTTCACACTGAAAGCTGCATGTCCATGTCATGTATTTACACAGGGCCTGTGAGCCTGGTGAAGCTTGGAAAGGAGTCTTTCCAAGGACTTCATGGATTTTGAGCTCAGCTTCAAGCACGTGAGAAAACTACTGCCATTCATGTTGTTCTTGGAACATCTCTTTTCCATAATATCAATCACAGAGAAACATTTATTTGGCCCATCCGCAGCTCTGTAGCTCAAGGCTCATCACCACCTTCCTGTTTCCTTCTACGCCAGTGGCAATTAAATATAAGTAGGACATCATCATCCTCTGAAGTATAGTTAATGCCTTTCACAAAGCAACAGTTCCATCACAGCCCCCATGTTAAGGGAGTTCGTTTTATAAACCCAAGAGAGTTCAGGCTGCCATCCAAAAAGGTGATCCATGCACAGTAGTGCATTTCCATGAATGCCAAACACACCGAAGTTACAGCTAACGCAGTGTTTCCATAAGGACTCCCTATAACCACTCTCCATAAACACAAAGATGAATCACTCTGCACAATGAGACACTGCAGTGTAAACACAGTAAAGTTTATGTGAAGATGTACACGAAGGTCATACACAGCACAGCTGCTAATTAGTGTGTATTAATCAGAGACACATTTACTTCTCACAAGCAGCACATTTCACCTAACTGTAATGTGAGCAGGCACATCTATTCACATGAATATTGGCAGTACATGATCCTAAATGTATTATTTACAGTAAGTGGATACTTCAAAGAGTGATTTTTCTGCATTTCAAATTCTCATTTCAAAAATCCCATCATAAGCTAAAATGCTGATAACTCCCCAAATACTAAAAAGTGGGATTCTCACCTTCATTTAAATGGGACTCCTGTGCGTAAGCAAATAGAAAGACAGAAGAGGAGTTTTGTTCCTTGATCTTTTGGTCAGATAGCAAGAAGCAAAACCAACACATTAGTTCAGATTAAGGCTGGAATCTGGATTGCAGAATGCAAGAAAGCATGTGGAAAATGGAGAAGGGAACAGAAGACCACAGGCTGAGGGTCTGCTGCACAGCCAATATCTACAGATTCCTCAGAGGGCTGCTACAAGTAGAGCTCAAGCAAGACATCAGATGCCTCCATTAAATCTTAAAGCACGAGAGCTCTGATTTAGTCAAGCTGTTTGTAAGCTAGCAGAAGCTCCTGGTCTCATTGGATCAGTGTAACACGGTGTCATCTTGATGTGCTTGAAGAACATTTACTTTGAAAATTTAAATAGAGAAGGTTAATGTCATTTTGTCCTCATAAGGACCTCCAGGGTCAATCCTTCCCACATTTTATAACAAAGGGTCTGGATTTGCAGTTAATTCCCATCAGTCCAAGAAGCAATTTACAGAACTCAAGATACAAAGGATCTCAATGCACGTAGTCAAGCTATAAGCTGCTTATAGCAAAAGCATGCTCTGTTGCAGCACACACAGCCTGTTCATCCAGACACTCCAAATGATATGTTACCTTGATGATTAATAAAAGGCACTCAACCCCTCTTTGATTCACAGACCTGCACAAACACTACATCCTCAATTCCATAAAAGACATATCTTGGAAGTGTTGCATGTCAGGCTATCTCGATAGGCAAGAGGGAATATTTTTGGGCAGGAATCATAACTCTTCTCTGACTGCTAACATCTGTTTGCTAAAGCCTACAGAACTTCCCTGGAGTTTTGAGGTTTAAAAACATTGCTTGAAGATGACATACTAAATATTACGAAAATGTGCTTTATGATCCACACCCAAAACCCCCCAAAGAACATTTCATATTTTCAGACTTGGGTCAACAAAACTTTTGGACTGTTTTTAGTTCCTTAAATGATGGGTGTTAAATTAAAAATGAGCCCAACTACCAGAGTTGAGAGGGACCTAGACAGCCATAAACCCACAAGGCCAACTTTGAACTAGATTATGATGGGAAAATAGTGGTTACATCCAACACCACCACCCTATTGAGAACTGGAATCACTTGTAAACACACTCGGAGTCACCACATATAGGTAAACAAACATTACAAGGATATTTCCCATCTCAGACACCCTTGAAAGGTCCACAGTGACATGGTATACTTCAGTAAGGTGTCATCATTCAGATGAGTGCTTAATTCAATTTTCAGGATAGTTACATCTAATGAGTGGGTAGCACTTCCTGCAGCCATCACTTCTTCTCCTAGATAGGGATTTACTGACACTGACCTTCCAGAATTTTTCAGCACTGAATTTGCTATGTTTTCTCATTCTCCTCCTTCCCCCAGAATCAATCCTCTCCACAGCTGTGACATGGTAGCTTCCCCCACAACCCTTCCACCCTTCGTTTGCTTTTCCTCACTGAATGTCTTGCTCAGATAGGTGAATCAGCCATTCCAAAGCTCCCAAGTAGGAACTTGCATGCCTACAAATCCAGGGTTGTGCAAGTCCTAGTGAAGAAGGAGGCCTCCACCTGTGCTAGAGAAGTAGCCAGAGAAAGGTACTCCTTCCTGCCAATAAAACAGGGCATGGAGGAAATAGGCATGCACATCTATTTAGATACAGGTAATTCCTTCTTTGGAAAGATGCATAAGGGTACACACTCCTATGTATATTAAGGAGAAGAAGAGATGTCCAATATCTCTTGAAATCTAGCCCTCATCTTCTGAAAAACAAAGCCCAGGATACAGAGGCTAAAAATCCAAATGGCTCATAATCCTCTCATCCCAGGCTAATTCCACAGAACTGCAGCTGGCATTCCAGCCTTAGCCTATTGAAATGGGAAAGTTTTGTCTGTCTTGGAGGACTGGCTTAAGCACAGGTCAGAACACGAGACCATTCAAGCCCAGAAACCTCTCTCCAAGAGCCAGCTACATAAGCAAGCACACGAGGACAGGCATTTAGCACCACCTCCCACTATTCTCTATGTTTTTTTGGCTCAGAATTCCTGAGCCTTTGTTTTTAGCAACTCCCAAAAAACCCTCTTTTCAGCAATTTCTAACACCTTTTTTGGATTTCAGTAGTTGTCTGGCAATGACTTCCACACTTGACTCACGCGTTATGACAAGATACCTCCTCTCACTCACCACTGTCAGGAATTTAACTAATAATTTGATGTTTCTACTGCTGGAATCACAGGAGAACAAGGCTTTCTTACTGACCTTCTCACTGCAGGTCATGAAGCTAAAGAGAGTTTCTTCTTGTTCCTATCTCCCACAGTGAAAGTAGTAACACTCCTACCTCTTGCACAAAAGGCATTCCAGAACATTTACCTATTTTGTCTCTGTGTATTTTTTTACTTCGGGGTCTCCAGTTTTGTATGCAGTCCTGAAGTGAAGTACATTCTGAGGACCTACACCTTGCCACAGGCTCATTTTAATTTTTCCCTTACCCAAGTGATTCCTCAACGTAATTTAAGTTTTTCTTCCCCCAGCTGACTTCATTTGCACATGATCACCTACCCTGGGCAGGACTTTTAGGGACATATTAAAGGGCAATATCAGTGGTAGGTGGGTAGTTGGACTAAGTGATCTTAGAGGTCTTTTCCAACATCAATGATTCCATGATCTGTTTTACCTAAGAAAATGGCTTTCAAAACATTCCCGCTCGTAAGCAGCAAGACTTGCACATGTGCTGAAATAAAAGGTCACAGAGGGAAAACTCCCACATCAACCATGGCAGTATGGTACTCTAAAGTGATGGTTCCTCTCCAAGCTCAGGATTTAACAGAGCAAGCCTAATTTATTATCTCAAGACCTAGATGTGAAAACAGTCATAGCAGTCAGACACCATCCAAAGGACAGAGCACTACTTCAACCCTTTAAGCAGGCAATGAGCAAACATCAGCTTGGCTGTAATGTATGTTTATATAGGTATAATGTATATGTTTACATATACGCAGACTTTTTTCCTACTGAAGTTGATTTGAACTTTATTTTTAGGGCAGCAGACAGCCACAGATGAGAAGGCCTGTTCTTTGGCTGGGATCCAGCCGTGCACATTATCAGAATCTGAAATGCTGATGAGCCTAGCTCTATTACAGTGAACTCCAGACCACTCTGCTGTGCCAGCTCCCTGAAACAGCAGCCAAAGAGCACTCAACGTAACACTGTTCATAAGAGATGAAAGGAGAATTAAAATGCCTTTTAAAGCATCTCTCCAAGATCACTTTCAGGATCCAATACACTAGAAACTGGCAGCAGGGAGGTATTAACATTTGTAGGTGGTACAGAGAGATCAGAACCAGACCCTCAATGAAGTCAGCTCACACTGGTACAGCTCAGCATCATCTCCAGTGCTCTGCAGGGTTTCTCACATAACGATGTCTCAGCAATCTTCATACCAGACCTGAGTAGTACAGCCTGCCTAGACAGAGCAGCTAAGTACTGGGCTGAGGTCCTTGCTTGGCTCTCAGCTCTGCTGTAGGCATGCCCGTTGGGCACTGATCTCCACAGGTACTTTGCACACCTTTGCCTTTTCACATTTGAGGCAGACTCTACAAGTGTGGATCTTGGATTTGCCTGGAGTTTCCCTGCTGTAAAATGGACCCAATTTCTCTTATTCTCCTCCGATTCTCTCTTGACCTTGCCTGGTTGGAGCAAAACTTTTCGAGTGGGAAGTACTCTTAAACTCAGACTTCCATACTGACTTGGCTACCAAAAAAGAAATCACCAGTATGTTCAGAATGCAGTAACTGCTTTAATAGGCAGCAACATAAAGCATTAAATTAAACTAGCACAGATAGTCAAAATAAAACATGTTGTTCTAAGTAAACAAACCATTCTCGTTCCTGTTTCGAGACCTCTGAAATCCACTCTGTTATTAAGCCCATTTGTTGCTGTTTCTTACTGCCAGTTATTTTCCTAAGCATTCATTTGGTGAATGCCAAAACCCATCACTTCTTCCTATTCAGCACTGAAGTCTAAGCACAATGCTTGAGTATTTTCAGTCTGTTTTGATTCTTCACATTCTGCTCAACTGCTAAATAGACACTACAGCAAGTTAAAAATTCAGAAGAACAGTTGATTAAAAAAAAAAAAGACTCCACAGTGTGAATTTTAAAGGAGAAATTATCATTTTGACTAGACTCTGTCAAAGAACAGAAAACAAGCACCCCACAGAAGTGGGCTCTTTTCTTTTCCAACTATAGAAGTTCTGATAGCATGTTTTTTGTCAGTGACCATCTTCCACTCCCTGTCAGTACCTATTTCTCATATCCTTTTCCCTATCAGAGTAAACTGGACCAGTTCAATGTCGGTGCCTTCAGTTCTGGCAGCCCAGTGACTGAACCATCACCAAATGGATGCCTTTAAAGATTGCTGAGCACACAGCCAGCTCTGCAGTCCTTCATCCTCACTCCCAAACCCCAGCAAGTGAAAAAAATCCTGCTGCAACCAGAACAACAGATAGAAAGGGAAAATAAATCCTTCAGCTTCCCTGGGTACGCTACATGTAAGTAAGACAACTTCCTCATTATCTGACACTGGAAAGCCTGGGTACCAGGTCACTGCTGGCCTTCACAGCTCTAAAAAGCTGCACAGCACCCAAGTTATAGAAATCTTCCAAGTACCAATTAATGTACTTTCTCTATTCATCTGCTACCTTTGAACAATCTTGCTTTCATTCTGATTTTTGTCAGGACCTCAAGTGATGCAATGCTTCTTGTCCATAGGTAAGAAGATTAAAGGGGATCAGCCTCCCCCAAAAAGCATCTGATGTGAAAAGTGAGCAAAAAACCTTTTTCAGCTAAGTGCTGAGCATAATCCTCTTAACTCGGTGCTTTGGAACACACTGACTTCCCTAGCTGCCCTCACAGTTTTCATTCATGAGACTAAACACCACAAAGCATGCTTGGTTCAGCTGTACAGACTGCCTTGTCTCCAGCTCATCTTCAGTCATCTTCATCCTTTCCTTAAGAAAGGAAAGACTGCCTGAGTTCCCTGCAAGGCACAGGGATGGAGAAAGGAGGCAGCTTCCATCAGCCGTACTCCTGAAGCAGGAGGGACCAACATGCTACAAACCAACTGCAGACACCCAGCTCCAGGTTAGTTCTTCCACAGCTCGCATACAATACACTGAATGCATTCACCGTAATTGAACACTGCTGCTTCAGCTTAGCATGTAATTACATACCTAAGAGGCCACAGAAAAGGAGGGGGTTACCCTCTTGCACCCACAGGGAGAAGAGCCCATTTCTTTCACTAAGTTACAGCAGCAGGTTAGGCTGTTTTACTAATAATATCTTCCCAAACTCCATTTCCAGTCCTATTGACAGGAATTCCTGAAACTTCATCCCAGCACCAAGACAGCCATCAAGCACAATAAATATTAACTTTAATAAAATCTAAAAACTGGGTCTGTCTAGACAGGAAAGGATGAGTAATCAAGCTCTCCAATCAATCCAGCTGCACAGGTTTGTGAGGGTATTTGTTTTAGCCAGCATCCCACTTCTTACTGGCAAGTTCTACCTTATTGCTGATACTCCTATTATTCAGCTTAATTTTCTAACCTCAGGCTTATGAGACCCCTTACAAGAGGTTTTGTCACTTCCTACTGTCAATGCCTTCCAGCTTTGCATAGCTCCCATTTCTGCTGGGCCAGAGAACAGACAAAGCCTTTATAAATAGTTAAACTCCAATCTGATGACCTATCTAAACACATACCTTGTGCAAACATAATCCTATTGAAGTCAATAGGGCCATCGTATGAATAAGCCCATGCATTTAAACACTGTGTGATTACAAATCTAAGACAGCCACAAATGATAGTTAAAAAAAACAAACAAGCAGTGATCTTTAACTGCCACCTACCAGTGCTGGGGAGAGCTGTGGTGGTGGTAGTAGTAGGAAGTCACTAATGAGTTTTGTAAGATCAATAAATTGATGAGGCTTGGCTAAAATGGCAAGTTGGGCTCTGCTTTGAATCACTGGTGGCCAGAGGTCCCAGGCTACTGAAGGAAGGGTTTTCAGCTGACAGCAGCACATTATCAATGTCTTTTCAATCTTACAAGTCCGCTTATGTTGAACACTAATTGGTAGATACTTGCAGTGCATGCATTATAACCTAAAAGCCATATTCTAAATGGACAAGGCAAAGGAAAATCAGAGGCAGCCACATCAGATGAGGGTCATGCAACATAGCTGTGCTCTTCCTCGCTAATTCAGATTCTAAGTCATTAGGGCTCTCAGCGTGACAGCCATTAAAATGTAACAGAAACAGACTGAGCAAAAACAAGGAGCCAAATGAGTGTAAGGCATGAATTGCTCTTTGTACGGAAAGTGAGAATTTTAAGTAGTTGCTGAATTCCTTGGACTAAGTTCACCACTGCAGTCAGGAACCCCGTGCCATGCTTCAGTCTGTGGGAGCTGCTTCTACACACAAGATTTCATATAGGAGATTAGGTGGATCACCCAAAGTCATTAACTGTTCTTCTCTTGGAAGCAGTGTGCTCTAATACTTCAAAACTCAACAAAATGTAATGACATCTTCTATGGGCAAAAACACTCAAGCTGAAACTCAGTACTTTTAAAGTAATTTAAGTACTAGTCTCAGGGCACACGGCACACAAGAGATTTTAATCTGCTGGATGCTGTTTCCAAATTTCACCTAAGTCACCCCATTTGTGGCCATCTTTGCTGGCTCCCTCCAGCTAGAGACAGAAAACATTGGTCTGAAAGAAGTAGGCAACGCTTCCAGGACTGCTAAAACACCTCCCCAGATCAAAAGGCTCAGCAGCTTCCAACAGCTTTGGTTCCCAGTAAAGGACTGTCAGAGTGGGTGGCCAGTTGGTAGAACTGCTCAGAAAGTGAAACCATTGCAATTCTCTCCACAGAAACGTATCTATATGTGTATATTACATAATACAGGAACTCTTGTGTAAGATGATGATCTTCCAAGGGTCTTTTCCAACCTAAATGATCATATGATTTTACAAGTGCCAACACTTTTCCCCCTATTACTTGTGGAATCACACTACTCAGATCTGCAGATATTTGGGCAGCATCCCAGTTCCCCCAAACTTTCTGTACAATGAAGCCTTTGTCTGAGAATTCATTACCAAGTTGATTATTAATTGCACATAACGCTCTCGCACAGCAGTGCCAGTTACTCAGCTGAGGTGTAGAACAGTGACCAAGGGCAGAGGTGACCAACTGCAGCTCCCTTGCCTCTCTCACATCCAAGCTGTCTGACAAGCATGAAAAAACCCACAAGCAAATTCATGTTTGCCCACCTACCTACCTCGTGGGCTTCAGCACACTGTGGGATAATATTGCACTTTGCCAACTACCAGTTTGGCTGATTGCTTTCTTCCCAGTATTCCACAATCCCCTTTTAGCTCCTTTGGAGGAGTCCAGTTTTGCTCTTTGAAAAGGATTTTGGCTTTGATAAGCAGAGGAAATAATGATAAAGCTCATCTCTGTTTTTATCTGAGGCTTATGTGTTTCAGTCTGCGGTAGATTTGAAGCCAGTGAGTTGTTTTGTATAGCAAAGGTGTTGGGGTTTTTTTTAGCCATGGAAGTTTTAGGCTCTACTTGAATGGGATTCAAGATGAGAATAGCTAGCAGAAATGAATGGTCAGATAAAAAGCTTTCTCTGGAGGGTTTCCAATACTGCCACCTATGCAAACTGAACCCTGGCACAAAATCTGGAAAAATAGCTGGCTTGGATTTCTCATATGTTCCCTTAGCACTGTGGGAAGCCTATGACTATAGCAAGTACTATTATCATTTCTGCTTTAAATACAGCATCCAGCCCAGTTTAGTTATGTCTGTTGCGATAAACGACGGCTCAAAATGTACGCTTATACCCCAGCTTTGGCAAGGAGAATACCTGGTAGATGTAAGGCATGTCACACCACAGGTGTGAAAGCCAGCACCAACATTCAGCTGATATCTTCATCAGGCAGTGGCTCCCACAACAGCTAACAAACATACAGCATACATCACCCTACAGACTGCCCACTATACTCCCAATGTCTTCCAGACAAATGACATTTTAACCATTGAGCCAGATGCTCCAGTTGTTGCACTTAAAGAATTGTTGCTACATCCCATACTGTTTCTGCATCTTCTCCTCCCATGCATATATACATCATGTGGCTTCCTTTAGGGAGATCCTCTTCCAAAAAAATTGTCAATGCAAGAAGCAGCTTATTCCTCGCCACTCAGAGCAAGAGAATTGATAAAAAGTCAGCTCATTTATGGTTTAATTTTATTCCAGTGGCTTTTCATGCCATGTCCCTAGATAACACTATAGTAAGGGCTGCCTTATATGCCTACTATAACAAATTGATGAGATTGACACCTCTGCTGCTTCCAACAGCTGATCTGTGGTATCCTGTGTCTTCAAGGATCAACAGCCACGGTGATGCAAGAGAAATTTTCAAGGTAACTAAAGAGACTTAAGGGGCCCATGTAAGGAATGGGATACATCAGCTTCACTGAGTGCATCAAGCTTTAAGGAGCAGAAATATACACATGGAAGCAGTAAGATGCACTGAAATACTGAGAAAGCAGACCTGGAGTGATGCCTACATGACAGCATTGATGAAGTGGTATCTTAGTAGGGGCACTGAGGTACCCACACATAGCATTAGGGCAACAGGGCCATGTGGCCAGTGCTGGAACATTGCTGTGGTCTGAAGGTGAGTCGGGGAGGCAAGTACACAAAGTCAACTACATCTTGACTTTCTGCATATAAGCACAGTCAATATTTTAATCAGAGACTAGACTGGGAAGCAAGGGAAATGAAAGATACATTGCACAGAGGCACAACTTCCAACACTTACACCACTTAAAGCAAGTGTTAAAAATAGGCAGTTCATACCCACAAAAGTCTAGCTCCAGAGTTGGATGAGTGGAAGTGGAACTAGGTTTCCAGTTCAGTCCATTAAGGTTATACATCTAAATGAACTGAAGCTTGTGCAAAAGCAAGGCAGTATTTACACAAAGAGTTTGGGTTTGGGTTCAAAATCCTTGAGTTTAAAGGTGAAAAGCTGCCTGCTGGGTTAGACTCACAGCTCTTTACACAGTATAGGTAGCATAAGAGGGATCTGTCCAATGACCCTACATAGAAGCATACAGAAATGATACATCATGAAACCTCAAGGTCTCCAGTTTCAACACGTGCACTATATTGATATATGGAGACATCTACCAACTATTTCAGCTTTCCCCAAAAAATAAACCATGAAAGTGATTACAGCTGACAAGACCTCTCCATCATATTTTCAACAGCACAGTCACAACTGATGTTTTTGTCTACACCTTAACATGCAGAGCAAGGCTCACCAGTAGGTTCTGGTGACCTTGCACTGTTCTGGCACTAAAAGTGCTCATAGCACTACTGTAACACCTCTTTGCTAATGGAGAGAAAACAGCCAAAATAGACTACTAGGCTAGCTCAGATTATGTTACACAAAAAAAAGAGAATGGAAACTTGCTGGATAATGAAAAAAAGTTCATGATTAATAGGAAGAAGCAGTAAAAAAGTCAATATTAGATAACCAAATCAACTACAGAACTGAAATACCAATGTATCAGCACTGCAAGTTTACTTCTGGTAGAAAAGAATAATTGCTGGAAGTTATTGGTTGAGCAGCTGCTTGTGCAATTAGGCACTTCTAGGCACCTAGCGTGTTTAGAAATTGTAGAACAAAGGACAAAGAGCTTTAGAATGGCTTGGGTTGGAAAGGAGCTTAAGTATCATTGAGCTCCAACCCCCCCCCCAAGGGCTGGTTGCCACCCTGCCAGCTGCCCATGATCCCATCCAAGCTGGCCATGAACATCTGTTGGGATGGGGCACCCACAGCTTCTCTGAGCAGCTACACCAGGGCCTCATCACTCATGGAGTAAAGAATTTCTTCCTAACATTTAACCTACATCTCCCCTCTTTTAGTTTAAAGACGTTCCCCTAGACTTATCACTATCAGACTGTGTGAAAATCAACTCTCCTCCTTGTAAGCTCCCTCCAAGTACTGGAGGGCCACTATAAGGTCTCCCCTGAGCCTCCTCTCCTCAAAGAGCTACTCCAGGTCCTTAAAGCAACACTTGGGATTGTTTTTGTTTCAGGGCTAGCTTTCTGAAAAAAACATGCAACCTTTAAAGGCTCTTATGACTTAGAAGATTAATTGATTCTTAATACATCTACAGTTTTAGTTCTGCTGTGTTGTATGAACACTTAGAGAAAACTTAGTTCACTTTGCTCATCAGCACTTCAGAACCTTCTTCCAAAGAACACAATTACTTTGGAGTGCTATGTCTGATCTAGTTTAAAGGTCAGTGAACGTTAGGCATAATCACAGCTAAAAATAAATTCTAAGCATGGCCCACAGCTCAAAAAAACATAGTAACTCCACCTAAAAACAGAGTCCTATCAGAATTTAGCATGCTTGCACTTCAAATCCCTACAAACAAGCTAGGGGAAAGAACTAGCCCTTCACGAAGGGAACTGGCTGTATGCAGAGACACGGTGAGATGCTATGAAGATTAGAGCTGGAAAGGCTACAGCATATCCTCTTCCCCACCAGCAATACAGAAATACCCATGTACTTCCATGCATGCAGCTGCATCAAATCCTACGCAAAGAGAAGCAGGAAAAAACTGATCAACTCAAATAAGCAGGCCCTGCAGCTGCTCACAACCATACTTTACAGCACCGTCAGTGCATTATAGCAGATGCAGGCAATAAGCAGAAAGCATCCATAATGCCTGCAAGCAAAAGAAACCACAGCCATTTTCATTTACTGACCTCTGGCTATTCAGCACATCTGAAATACTGCCAGTCATCAGGATTCACAGTTGCTTTACAGCTCCCTAATTTATAAAGAGCTCAGCAAGATGTGAAAGCAGTCAAGGATTTATCAAAAACTTACACAGCAGCCTTTCATCACTAGCCTCTCAACTTCATAGCTGTTTTTTTTATATACCTTCACAGATCTTTCCTTTGTCCCACTGAAATCACTGAACACTGTCTTTTCATTATGTAATAGCTGGTCTTTAATTAGTCTGAAGTGACTCCACACCTATGTGCTACCAGATGGATGTGGCATTGAGAACTCCTAACCCACCTCAACACATTCAGCAGGTTTCACCGTAGCACTTGCTTTCAGGACCCCATTCCCCACACGTGCACATCCACCATGCCCAGGATGGACAAGGGGAAGGTCCAAGCAGCTGGCTGCCCTGCAGCAGCAGTCAGACAGGGAGTGGCAACAGAATCTCCCCCAGCATGCACATCCCTGTCTGCAGCTCAGGGAGGAAACGGCTGGAGCCTCTGGGCTGACACACCAGCCTTTCTGCCTGAGCCACAGCATGGACAGGAGTCCATTCTTCAGCCTGTGTATTTAAAGTCTCGGTAAATAACTACTCAGCGGATGGTTTTTTCAAACATACTAATGATATTTTCATCAAAGACCACTTCTACAGAAAT
Source organism: Lagopus leucura (assembly GCF_019238085.1). Taxonomy (NCBI): domain Eukaryota; kingdom Metazoa; phylum Chordata; class Aves; order Galliformes; family Phasianidae; genus Lagopus; species Lagopus leucura. The sequence continues at coordinate 18,746,708 of NW_024962267.1, read as the reverse complement.
AGATGAAGGAGGAAAAACACTTCATTCAGAGTGTTTCACGGAAGCTCTATTAGCTGGCCTTTCACAGTAACGATAACAGCGTCCTGGAGACAAACAGGTCTGGTGGGGCAGGTCTATCCCTGTTCAACTAGCACAGGTGCAGGAGCTTGTGCCCTAGGTAGACTTTGCTTCAGAATAGCCCACTGGGAAGGAATTCTGGGTGGTTTCTTTTGCATTTGGAGAATTTTCCTCTAGTTCTGCAGTCAGTATACTGTCCTTAGGTCTGCCTGCCACAGCAGGCAAGGGAAAGCAGCGGGAAAGGAAGGATCCAGTCAGGCAGCGCTCAGTGGTGTTCATACCAGGATCTTGCTCATAGTTTCTAAAAAAGCCTCTCTGAAAGAGGAACCCCAGAAAGTCAGATGTCTATTGTGTTCATTGCCACTAATGCCTCATGTCCCACTCATTTTGGAGTAAGGATTCAGGCTTAGCTTTCTACCTTCATCACTCCAAAGATGCTTTGCTTCAGTGCAATTCAGTTGAAGAGGGCCACCACTAAAAAGCTCCCTGGAAGTTCCACAGAAGTTCCACCAAGAAGGAACATCGCTTCAAGTCCAATAGCATGGGCTTGGCTTCACAGGTTGGCTCTTCAGACATGGCTAAATGCTCCTGGCTTTGTAAATTACAAGTGACATTTACAATAGACACCCACAAGTGTTCATATCACATATATTGTGGGTTAAAGCTACAAGCATAACAAGGCTTCCCTGTGTTGCAAGCAGCTGCCACACCACCAGGCAAGGCCTTCTCATCTTTAAAGAGGTCTTAAACTGACCATAAAAAAAAAAAAAAAGGATATTTTTCCAACACACCACCTCCATACCCTGAAATCACTGACATTAATGTATTACGTATCAGACAAAGACAAGCCTGTGAACTGTACAGTTGACCCTACCTCCTTCCACGATAAGATAAGGTAACAGATTTGCAAGTATACAACAGCTAAGCTGAAGTAAACTACTGCACAATGAGCACCTGTTTGCTTCTTTGTGCGCCCTCTCAATGCCTAAGCAGGAAGTCCTCCGACCTCTCCGTTTGTTGCTGTGAAACACAAATTGTTTTATGTACTTAAAAGTCAGTGGGGGTGAAGAGGCAGATTCAGGTCCAGGCAGTGACCAGCAGTTTCCTGTAGCTGGGCGAAGTTAGAAGTGCTATTTGTTGGTTCATGCCCTACAGAACCCATCAAGGCAATTAGGCATAAGGTAGCCTTTGACCACATATGTACTTCACCATGTGGTTCTTGTGTTTAAGAACTTGCCTTGATTAATACATCAAGTAGAGTTGCCTTCTTCTGGGAAGCAATGAGAATCTGCTTAAGAAAGCGTTTCTGAGAAAAAGGGGGCCAAAGCTTTTCTGCTGGCCCCACTCCACTGCAGCCAGAGCCCAGAAGATACTGCAGCCATACATTCCTAGAGCATGACTGCTCAGAAGTCTCTCCCAGAGGGGAACAAGAGAAACATTCTGATTAACAACTAATTAGAAAGGGTTATCTGGTCAGAAGACAACATTCAGCCACCTAGTTATTGCATAAATATAGTCATCTTTCCCAAATCATCAGCACTGCAATCTCAGAAACCTCTGAACTTTAGAGGAACTGGGAAAGAGAGAAAGAAACAAAGGGATGGGAGGTGCTCTTAAGTGGGGAAGTTTGTTTTCCTCAAAGCTAATATTTATGAGAACAAAGCGATCATTGTTTCATTCAGTTTAAGCACCAGATAAAAGGACTTTTAACAGTGATGTTCCATGAAGAAATTGCTAAAACAACCAAATTGGCATGACCAGTTAATTGCAAGAAACAAAACGCTTTAAAATTAGCGCTGCCAATTAGCACACAATACCCTCTTAGTCAAAGTGCAGCAACTGACCACGTCAGTCCTGCTGCTCCCTGGTAGGAAATGGCGTGAGCTGAATTCACCTCCCTGGCTCCAGCAGAGCGGTGTCATTTCCAGACAGAGCAGGACATTCCCAGTACTAACAGTTATTTTCAGTGCCTGGCTCGTATCTTAACTACAGTGTTGTGTTAACAACTCTTCTGCAATTAAATTGCGTGGTATTCAGGTAAAATCCAACCCCACCTCTGAACTATTCAAGCCTCATTCTAGTCCCAGGAGGGATAAACATTCATAGCATCGCCAGCTTGCCAAGTGAGAACCAAGAAGCTTTCCAGCAAAGATACGTGAGGACTGATATATCCTGAGATCTCAGTTCAAGTGCAGAATGGATTCAGGCCGTAGCCATCCACAGCCCTGTGGCCTCGAGGATTCAGGATAGACCCATGGATTATGACACCTTGTTCCTCAAATCTGTGCTGTCCTTCAAAAGGAAGAGGCTCTAGACAAAGATGTAACTGGAAATAGAATGTCATGAAATGAATTAAACAACTTCTACTTTTTAGTAGAAATTTAGTAGCATTTTTCAAAAAAGACTTGAGATTTAAGAGGGGCAACCTATTCTGCTGGAATTGTGAACAAAAATAGTTCTCCGTATTTGAAATGAGGGAAGATAAGCCAAGCATTAAGATTTACTGCTAAACCAAGTTTCCTTCTTCCACTGACCACTGAATTTCCATCACTACAGAGTCGAATTCATGCTAAGCTGCTTTTGCTTCAAATCAACCCAGATATCAGGTCTCTCAGCCTACAATACCTACCTTGCAAAACATCTAATCTCATCTTCACCACCTCAAAACTGGGATCAACTGTAGTTGGATGGAGGCTAAGCAAGATGAGATTCATTTCTCAGTTCAGAGAAAAGTTCTTTGGATGAACTTAGGTATTTTCAAGACAACTCCTGTATCCTCAACCAGATGGGCAGATTGCTTCCATAGGCTGTACCACATTGTAGCTCTGTGCAGCCTGGTCTGATGGTTGGCGACCCTGCACATAGCAGGGGGTTGAAACTAGATGAGCACTGTGGTCCTTTTCTACCCAGGCCATTCTAGGATTCCATGACTCTCAGAGAGCTGCCCTCAATGTAAGAGTTTATTCACTCCCTGTTCTCCTAGACAAATGCATTTTCTCTTTATATTTAAAAGTCCCCTAAAAACTGAAACAATTACAAAGCTTTCCTGCAGAGCCATTTCACCAAGTTTCACCTCACTCAAGTCTTCTGCTCTGCAATCCAAAGACACTAAAGCCTCCCAGACAAGACCTCATTTCCAAGCCTATCTAAGCAACATTTCAGCAGCTCTTCTGCTTGCTCCCCAGATTAGAAATTCAGTTTAAGGACTGAAAAGTAATGGAGACTGAAATCGAGGCTTCTCTTTAATCTGATACTGCATTCATTGGGTATGTTATTTGACAATGGTATTTGACCACACTAAAAACTGTCAAGCTAAACTCTGACCTCCCAGCCACATCTTATCACAACTGAAATCAAAGTCAGTTAAGCTGATGCCAATCTGGAAGTCTGCCACAACAAAACAGAAGTGGTTTCAGATTTGAGGTCCCAGCGTTGTATCATCACACGACTTACTTGTAACTTCCCATTGATGGCTTTGTTTCTCACATGCAAAGCCTGATCACACCTGAAGATACCATGCAGGTTTTTCTTAATCATCCTCATTAAAAGGTTTTGCAAGCCAGTAGGTTAGAGAGAAATGACAGCATCCTATATCCTGTGAGCTCTCATCCTCCCAGACTCAGACCAATTAGAAGACAGCTGAGAGATAATACCCTATAGATCCCAAGTGTACTCATGGTACACAAGTGTACTACCACAATAGTTCTTCTTAAAAATGTGGGGATCTGGAAAGTGGATGCTGCTCTTGCACGTGGACCATTGATATCCTGATGGAAAAGGACATGGTGAGGAGAGACACTGCCCTGCAAGAGGGATGTAACAGCTGCATGGGAATCCAAACATTTTGAAGCTGTGGCAGACAGCTTAATCCACCGTAGTCAGAAAAGAAGACATTTGCCATCAGAAAAGTCATTTGCATTCAGGAGCTCCCACGGCCCAGCTGTCTGAATGGTACAGCAGTCTCTGCCGTGCTCACCTTGTTCCATCAAGATCTGATGCAGCTTGCTGTAGGACCATGCTGGCACAGAACGCTGCGCTGCAGCAAACTGAGCAGCACAGCTCCTTTTTCACAGCCCAGGCAGCAGAAAACTGGAGGGGTGGAAGAGCCATACACAGCTATTTAGCCCACCTGCTGCCAGAGTTTTCTTTGGAAGTAGTATATCTAGGCAGCAACTCTGACAGCACTTACTGAAAGAACATGCTATTTTCCCTCTTAATTAAGAGCTGAGCATCAAACAGGGATTTATCATTACAGAGCTGCCATAAATAAAGGCTACATGCTTGGAATGTGGCAAGAGCACAATTCATCTACCAGAAGTGCTACAAGAAAGGCCTGTCTGCCGTGAAAACACAAAACAAATGAGTGCAGAAGGCTAGCACAGCAGAGCTGTGTTACTGCATCTAACACATGGAAGTAACCCACCATGTAACCAGGGGTTCTGCAGCATCCTTCATGAAGCCTAATCCCGAGTCCTTCCCTGATTATTTCATAGAGTGGTTGGAGGGGACTGTAAAGATCACCCAGCTCCAGCCCCCTTGCCCTGGGCAGGGTGTGCAGACTACCATCATGCTGTCCAACCTGACCTTAAACATCTCCAGGGATGGAGCACCCACAGCTTCTCCAGGTAACTTGTTCCAGTGCCATTATTTATTATTTAGGTGGACATTAGTTTGGACTCACCCATACCAGTGATCACAGTACAGAACTGATCTTTGAAATTGAAGCAACAGTTTGAGAGTATTCAGAAAACAGTGAAGACAGATGCACGTGCAGTACGAACTATTTTACCTACTGTCCCCACATGAGCGTGGAAGCATCCTCACGCTAATTATTAGCTTTGGAATCTAAAAGAGAAAGTGCAGGCTTCAACTACAGCTTTTGCTCAGCTTAGACCACTTGCAGGGAGTTCTTGGTGGGAACTCCCAGATACTGTGAGTGAGAAGTTACAGTTACAGCTCATTTGCTCCATGAATAGTGAGTAATAGTCAAAGCTCTACAATAATAGCACATACCAAGTACGTTGATTATACAGGATTTTAGAACTGAGGTTCTTTAGTCATTAAGGATCTGATAACAAACAGTGTACTTTACACCCAGGTGAAAGAGGAAGAACATTTGGAGATTGGGGAAGAAAAGCAAGAAGCTTTGAAATAGGACAAGAAGGGGTTTTCTAGAACAAATGGAAGAACAAGAGAAACACTGGCTGGAAGAGAGCAAGGAGAAGTGACTGGAAGAGATTAAAGTGGATTTACCATTTCCCAACAGCATCCCTACTGGAAATTCACTGTTTATCCACAGGGACAAGGGATTACTTGACCACAGCTGAATATAAATTCAAATCTTAACGGAGTACTTGCAAAAAAGCAAGTTCTAAAAAAGCAAGACAACTCAGGTTTTCCTACTTGTCTCCTTAAGTAAATTTGCCTTCTAAAGAACGGACCCTCTGGACTACTTACTGAAAGCATGGATTATTCATTGAAACATCCAGGGCCATAGGAAGACTCTGAACTCAGTATTTAATGACCAGTTTGAGAACAAATACCAGGATATAACAGAGGAGAGCAGCATTCAGGGGATAGGCAGCTATGCAAGGTCTTAAGCAAGGGTGACTCAAGCTTGCGAAGCAGGACAAAAGGAATTACAAGATTAAATCAACACTGATGGTCACCCAGGAGCAAAAGAACTTGTGTGCAGAGCATGAATTCTCATCTGTAGAAATCAGATGCTCTTCCAGTCACACAAATCCAGATACCCACCTTTTCCTCTATATTAAACTATTGCCCCAAAGTAGAAATAACAAGAAGGATTGATAACTGTACAGTTATTCTTGCTGTTCCTTAGGGTATGTTGTGTTTATACATCGGAAGATTCAGGGGGTTATTTTGGAAATAGTACTTCAAAAGGGGTGAAGTGTTCTTTTCCTGCAGGAAATCCATCATATCCAAGTGGAGTTTGAGATGAACCATTTCTTGAGCATATCTAGGAAACTCAAATTCTTTCTAATCAATGTAAAACGGTACTGAAGACCTAAACAAAATTGCAGTGAAACAAAATGGCTAGTTTGCAATGTGCACTGTCAGAAATACATGTGCCCGTCACGGGATACGTGGGGAAAGAATACTGTGGTTATATATGATTCTGCATGTGTGTATTTGCTGCCTTTAGAAGAAACTTCATATATTCTCCATCATATCATCCCCACTTTTATGGTCATTGTGCAATGACCCCCTCCCCAGTGAGGATCACATGCTCTCTGAGCTGAAGATATTAAATATAAATGGGCCTCCCTCTTCACTTCATTATGTTTGATTTACAGCTGTTCCACAAATCCTGTACATTAGCATTCCTAAATTGTCGATCACATATCTATGCATAGTCAATAAGCTTCTTATGAAATATGAATAAGGTAATTCATATTTGTTGCTGTTTGGATGTGTCAAGGAGGAGATTGTGCCAGATCTAATGGAATCCACCATCTGGTCACAGCCAACAGCAACTCTGGAGGCATGGAGATGGTTGGGCCGAAGGAGAATCCCACTCCAGTCTTTGATTGCTATAAACACTTCTGCATTCGGCACATCTTGATAAATTGTTATGTGAACATACACCAAAGTATTGCGTATGATTTGGTTTCAGAAATACTCAAGAAGAAACTGTCTTTCCTTCTCCAAGCATCCTATTAATAAGACTTCAACATACAGGCTGTCTCCAGAGGGAGATCCCTTCTTCCTCCTGAGGATATCTGGGCATTGTGCAGCATCATGCTTGTGCACTGCTTCCAAACTCATCCCAGCCCAACGCACGACACCCTTTTTGCAAGCACTCTTAGTGCAGTCTTTCATCCGAGTTCACTTTTACTAAAGTAACATTTTGCCTTTCATGCAGTTCTCTTGAGAACTCCAGTTTCCAAGGCTTTCTATTTGTAAGTCTTTCATTAAAACAGAATTTCAAAACACCAGGACTTCCCAAATGAGAAGAACTCACTACTGCCCACTAAGGTCTAACACTGTAGCACACATCCCAGATAAAAGTTACCTTGAAGGTGACAAGGCATTCCTTGAGCCTTCAGGACTGCCTCTTGCAAAACTGCAGTCTGAAGGATAGCTGCAGACACTGGGGTGGATGACTGCATCGTGCACTCCAGATATAAAATTTTTGCTCATGTTTACTTATGACATTTGTAAGAACTGCACTGTTGATACAACACTTACCGTGGAAGAGTATCTAAGATCAAGTGGATAGAAGTAGCATAGTCCATGAATGAGAGCGGATTTAAAGCTGCTCAGTTCTCCAGTCACGCTATTTCCAGGCACATATTAAGCACAACTATACAAACCCCATTTATCATTGCCTTAAAGTGCATTGCTTTAATTTCTCTCCTGTCCAAAAAACCTTACCTACAATTACTTCGTGAAATATCTAAGCATAGCACAGAGGAAGAATTGAGACAGGCTTCTATTTAGTTTGACACGCAGTGCTGCTTTCTGCCTAATAGTTTGCCTGATGGCATTTAGTTTGCTTTGCTGTTTGTATGTTTCTCTCTTAGCAACAAGGAAAAAAAAAAAATAGTGCTTTTTAACTATAGGCAACTGTACAATCAAAACCAGAGAAGAGAGCAGGATATCTGAAACTACTTCTAACAAATCATTTACACTGAGCTACAAACTGAAGGCATACCTTTAACTTCGAAGGAATGCAGTTGTGTGAGCACAAAAAAAGCATTCGGAATCGTGATTTGTACAGAAGCTTTCTTCCCAAAGAGCTTCACATGTGGAGCAGATTCAAATCCGAAGAAACGCCTGGGAATTGTTGTTCATAGGAATATTCCCAATTCAGTGAGATTATTCATTTATTTTAAATTAGTCACTACTTTACTTGCAGAAGCGAGCCTGCATTAAAAAGATTTCTTGCATACTGCTGAAATAAAGACAAGATGAAATTTGGCAGCTCTACTCCATTGGAAGAAAAGTAATAAAGCCATCATCTTTGAGTAAGAGTTCAAGGAGGAGACAAAGGCAGCTTGTATAAGACAAAGTTAAAACATGACCAGGCCTGGAGCTTACATCACTGGTTTGAGGACCCCAGCACCTCTTGCAGATAAAGGCATCGTGCAGTAAAGTTCAGAGAGCTAGAAGGGATCACTGCAATATTTCATAGCCTGGAGACTGCAGAATAAACTGGAAGGGGCAAGTTTTCACTGAAGATGAGGTATTACCTTACAGCTGGAGGAAAAAAACCTCAATCTTATCCCACAAAGGTGAGTCTGATTTATGGCCTGTCAAATGCAGTTCATGCAGCCTCCAGGTCTTCTGAGCACTTCACAACAGACCGGTGCTGTCAGCTGTCACCAGCTGCTCAAAGCCAATGAGCAGCCCTGATCTCAGATATTCCAAACATACTCATTAATGGTGAAGAATTAAGAAAATATGATCAACTTCACTTTTTCAGCACAGTCGGGAAGTCAAAGAGCTGTGAGCTGGCAGCACGCCTTCATTGGTTTGGAGTGACTTCAGTGGACTCACAGCAAGGTAGAAAACAGGAATTAAACAAGAGGCTTCTCAGAGCATTGAGCTCTTCAAATTCCTTCTCCTTAATCTCCATTACTGTATAACTAGCTGCTGTTTGAGTTTTCTGTGGGAGGGGGAAGCTGGCTCTTATCAGATGGGGCAAGTCAAGGGTCAGAGCAAGAACTCAGCGCTGCTTAAGCCTCCCTCCAGTTTTCTTCCCTCCACCATCTGTATGTTAATCATAGCCAGAATATTGCCCAGAGGTAAGAGCCAAGCTCCCCTGCAGCTCTAGGAACAAAAAGGCGCAAGATTATGATCTGAAAACAAGATGGGGGATGCAGGTGTTATTCACTGCAACACTTTGGAAGGTCAGCAAGGCTCTAGCAGGACCAGCCATATGCTAAGTGATTCTGCTGACAGTCAGGATAGCCCTTCCTGTTTTTGTATAACATCAGGTATCAATGGCTGCCCACCTCCATCGGGCTTTCTGAACACCACAGCATCGCCACTATGTGCTGACATCAATCAAACCCTGGAGCTGCAAGCTAGCTGTGTATATTTTGCATTGAACTGCATGAGACCAGTTTGCTGGTATTTTAAGATCTGCCTTCCCAAAGCCCTGCTGAGACAAGCAGGTGCCTTTGTGCTGTCCCTGGCTTAGCACTCAGGTACGTTTAAGTATTTGTGCATTGTGCCACACACTGGCTGTGTCCATGTGGCTCACACTCAATGGACAACTCTGAGAATCTGACCCAGAGATTCTGAGGGCTCAATGGGCTCAAGCCCACAGGAGAACTATGTGGATTTGAACTATACATGCTTATGGGAAGTGGCAGGCTCTGAATGGCTGGCATCTCTTTGAGTTTACAAGGAATGTTGTTATTTTGGGTCTTGTCACATCCAGGTGACTTTGAAACCAAGCCTCTCCAGTTCATACCACCTCTAGTAGGCCTAGTAGGACCCTGTTTAGGTGAGCCCAGCATCAATGCCACCTATCAAGAACAAGGGGACACTAGCAGACAGAACAGCCTATCCAGAACACTGAAGCATACATTTACTGGAGGAATGTAAAGAAATTAAAGTTGAGGTTGGGTTAATATAAAGATAAGATCCCTCCAAACATACCACTCCCCACATTACACTCCCTCAAAGCAGTTACAACAGCTGGGTATGGTCAGTCTGGTAAGCAGCTATACCTCATCCCATCTTAATGCATCCTGGAAGTGATCTGCTCAGGGAAGAATTTGAGACAGGAAGGCAAAGAACAGGCAGCACAAGAACTGGCTCCACAAACTACAGCCAGTCTTTGAGTTCATTCTGGGGGCTTTGGTAATGGAAGGGACCTCAAAAACCATCTGGTCCCAGCACCTCCCAGCACCCTGCTGTGGGGTAGGATTGCCAGCCACTGAATCAGGCAGCAGATCAGGCAGCACAGGGCCCCATCCAACTTGGCCTTAAATACCTCCAGGGACAAGGTGTCCACAGCTCTCCGGGCAGCTGTGCTAGCACCTAATGCCCTATCCAGTACACAGATGCTCTGTGAAAGAATCATCTTAGGCTGCCATGGAAAGCCATACGAAGGAGCTTCATGGGGGCAAGGCTCCTGCCAATTAATGCTTTGCCTGCCATAGGACTGAATGTACAAGTCTTGGTGTCAACAGGAATATAACTAAGTCAACCTTTAAGTTAGTTACATAGTCTGAGGTCCTTACATAGCAAAGCCAAATGCAGTTTAAGGGAAAGTTCAACAGAAAGTATTACATTTGGGCAGACAGAAAACATGATATATTTATATATATATATAAATGATATATATATTATATATTTTTTATATATATATATATAGCCAATATAATATATTATATATATATATATATATATATATATATATATATATATATATATATATATA